>NC_091826.1:31322616-31532616 GCF_038994185.2 Dermacentor albipictus
AGGAGCTAATACAATTTTCCTATTTGAAATTGCATACAGCGTGGTCCTTAAAAAGGAACACCCTGTCAGTACTCTGTCTGCCATGGATTAGAGCTGGAATATGATGTACAAAGCCTAGCGCTTGTTTTTTACATGTGATGCATAGGAGTGTACCTAACGCGTCGTAACATATATATATATATATATATATATATATATATATATATATATATATATATATATATATATATATATATATATATATCCGCCACGGTTCACTGGTCATGACGTTGCGCTGTTTAGCTCGAGGCCCCGGGTAATCTCCGGGCAGCGTTACACACGCACGCACACACGCACGCACACGCACGCACGCACGCACACACACACATTGTGTGTGTGTGTGTGTGTGTGTGTGTGTGCATGTTGCAACGAGCAATACGTTTTCTAAGTTATGCGTAATGTACTTTTTACGAAAGGGCCATTTTGCATGCCGAAGGCAAAGTGCTGTGCTGCCGCAACGAATTCGACGACTTGACTTAATTTGTTGGATTTAAAAGGGAGAGGCACGAAGGCTGGCGTTATTGAAGGATCGCAGATTTCCGATCAAAGTTTATCAGGAACTGCGGGATCGATGCCTTCTCGCCATTACAGACGCGGCGGCAGTTACTGAGTGGGGTTTACCAGGTGTTTCTGCGAAGACTTTGAGTAACTTTTAGCAATGAACGGTGGCAGAAAGCACAATTCGAATTGTGTTATTCGTGATTTATCTGTCGAATAATGTCCGCATGTCTTAGCTGTATTGCTAACACATGCGGACATTATATGGCGGAGAAATCGAAATGCGTTATCAAATAAATAAAGAGAATACGAAGTAAGTGCTTAACTAATTAGTATAGCGGTCCATATTGTAGGCTGGCAGATCGCAAGGCGGATGACTCAGTTGGAACAAATTGTCAATATGTCGCCAGTTTCGTGATGTCAAGTCCCAAACTTTGCGAAGAAATACATTGCCGGTCCCGTTAGTTTCCTGCTTTAGTGCATGAAACAGCGTCTTGTTTGAAAATCAGCACAACCACAGCGCATTTTTACTGCAAGTTTGATCGCGCATATCTCGAAAACGATGTCATCCACGTAATTATATTCAAGTGGATATTCCTTGTGGGCGCACCGGCTACAATTTGTGAGCTTCAATATTTGCCACAAGATAACTAGCTGATAAACTTAATTAGTAAGTTTTTGTGAATTAGTCGATAATGCATTTCTATTTCACGTGCAAGTTACGTCCTCCTCTTCGTGTATACCAGCTCAAGGGCTAGAATCGTGCGATCTGCCGCAAGCCTTTAAGATTACTTAGTCTTCGCAGATGCACCAGATTATATATATAATACGTTAATTATTTTGTGGGGTTAGTGTGGCGGTGATTTCTTAAACGGTATTGAATACGCCGACAGCAACAACAACAGGACGACGCCGGCAAGCGACACATTCGCAGCTACGAAATTAACATCGAACTACACAACTTAGGAGAACAACGGTGTAACCAGGCTATCACTGATGAGGTGTATTCGGAAGATATATCCGTTCGATAGTATGTGTGATGATAGAATTTTTTGAGCCGCAGTGGACTAGAGAGAAGGAAAAACAGGATGGTTTATTTCGTGGTGACGAATTCTATTTTGTGTGCGGGTAAGAGAGGCCAAGTAGGGGGGGGGGGGTACGTCTGAAATCTTACGATGCGGGCTTGCTACCAACAAATTTGTTGAATTTCTTGCACTACGTCAGCACCTGTAATGCAAGGCGCATGCCGCAGCCTGAGAACCGAAGCCAGCTTGTGTACAAAGCATGCCAATGTGCATGCCAGCGAGCAAAAAGTTAAAGTTGACCGCAGCTTCTCGTGGGAATGGTTTAGATTAAGGAGTAGTTCCCTGAAGTTTTCGCAGCAGCAGCAGCAGCAGCAGTCTGCTATAGTTTAGACAATATAAGCAATCGGATATGTTTAGGTATCGGGAACAAATCAGTGTGGCGTTCAAGTATCACGAGCGATTAGGTATCAGGGACAATCGGTTCGAGTTTAGGTGTCAGGAGGATTTGAGTGAAGTTTAGGTATCCCGAGCAATCGACTGAAGATAAGGTATCAGCATAAGTTAGCTAGTGACGTTTACGTATCAAGAACAATTGAGCGAAGTTTAGGCTTCCATAGCATTTGGCTGAATTTCTGGCATCAGGAGCGATTGAGCGCGGTTGCGACAAAATTTTAGTGATTATAAACTCGCACCAAAGTGTTTCAAAAATGACGCTTCGCGGCCTCGAAGAGTACAGACTTCCACCTTATTAACAGAGCATTAATACAAAGTTGTGGTCTGCAAAATGGAAGTGTCTCTCTCTGATCATTACTCGCCAGTTGCGGGCAGTTATTCGTCAAAAACAAAGCAGTAACCAACAATAAACACGAGAAAACAATGAAGCGACACAGATACGTGGCGCGCGGTTTAAGCTTCAGATTGTTAGGTTGTTGTCGTAGCTCTTGTTTATTGACCGCCACATATGGGATGTTTGTTTAGCGAAGAGGCCGCATACCCTGAAAGAAGTGTTCGCGGTATATGACCTGTTGCGCACACGTTTATGGTTATCGGGTGTCGCGGGAGCCGTTTATACCGGGACCTTGTTTCCGGGCTGGCCCTCTTCGTACCTTGTTGTTTCTGGGAGTCCTTAAATATGACTCACTGAGCTGAAGAACGCTCGATAACAAAAGTTGAAGTAAGAACATAGCGAGAAAAAAGAAAAGGATTTATTCTCTTAAAGTGGTGACTCAGAGAAATGGAAAAAAAAAGAAAGACACTATAAATAAAACAATGACGCTGCGGCAGCTGTGCGGACCGTGGCTTTGACATCTGCTGGCTCGGGAAATCTGGCACGAAACTGTGTGCGCAGCCCGACGCCTTGGAGCCCCGAGTCACGTTCTGCTGCTGCTATGCGGTGCAATGTGCGCAGCTTCGGGAGATTATAAGCTGCCCTTAACACTACAGCTGGAACGTCAGGAGCAGCAGAAGCACTCAATGCAAGGATAAGAAAGAAAACAAACAGATGTCTTTGTTGTGCTCCAGGCTGAAAGAAGCGAGAGAGACCAAAACACACACACACAGAGAGAGAGAGAGAGAGAAACGAAGAGAGAAATGTAGGGAAGTTAACCATGTGCGCCTGTTGGACAGAAGGATGGAGATTGGGGCATTGTATAACGGCGTTTTGAGAGCTGTTGTCGGAACCGCGGAGGTTCGGACCCCCCCCCCCCCCCCCCCTCGTGATACATTGGCTTTCTCTCAGTATCCGCGCCCTGCCGTTGCGCGCTTTCTACACTCCAGCCGCTATTGTAGTCTTGGTAACCCCCTCGCCCGCTCTGACGCATCTGCGTTGTGAAGCTCGATTAGTTCGGTGCAGTCCATTTTGCAGAGACTGGGTATATCCGGTGAACGACGCTGCCCTATACGGAAGCGATGGGGTCTGTTCCTTCCCAGGCACTGCAGCTTGTTTTATTCATTACAGGCGTCTATCGGCTGCCGAGGCTAGAGGCACACTTCTCGCTGTGCTCGTATTCGCGACGAAAAATATGCGTTGCATATGAAATAAATATGTAGGTATGCGTCATGCGATTCAGCGTGACATTAGTGCCATACTTTCATGTAGTGAAGTATGGCGAGTTTAATGAATGGAATTTGACGCGAGTTTTAACCTATTTACCCATAAACGAGAGAAGTGGCGCGTGTTCGCGCAGGAGTTACATGACACGTTCCCACGTAGCGGTTGCACCAGTGTATGTTACACTGGCTCGACGTTTGTTACACTGGGTCGACGTTTGTTACACTGGGTCGACGTTTGTTACACTGCCTCGATGTTTGTTACGCTGGCTTGATGGGCAATCACAGCGTGTGCTACTGAAAACTATTTCCTCCGATTACTAGATTCTGTGTTATGACTGCTGTTGGCACGCGGAGGTCCAGCGTTGGTCGCCTATTAAAAGCTAAGTCAACAGAAAGTCAAATATGTCCCGTTGACGTCCTATGTTCTATAGAAATATAGGGTGCCGAACTGTCAATGGAGACTGTAGTGTAGGTTTGAAAATTCCTGCAGTCAAGTACCCTCAATAAAATTCATTTACACAGTCTATGTATACCGCTTACTTACTCATGAACCTACTACCCCTTGGCTCGTCTTTGTACGAGCTGCGCTTCGAGAGAGAGAGAGAGAAAATGATAAATGAAAGGTAGGGAGGTTAACCAGGACTGAGCCCGGTTGGCTACCCTACACTGGGGAAAGGGAGACGGAAAGATTAAAAGAAGAGAAGATCCACTGGAGATATCAGTCGGTCACTCAGTCCGGATCACGGACGCTGACTCAATCCGGTCGCTTTCAAATATCGCAGCAGCACTTTTGTGGCGCTTCGAAATTTACAGACCAGAAATGCACGTCAGGACAGAGAATTTGTAAGTAATTTTGAAGCAAACTTTTCGTTGCCTCTTCCCTGAGGCTCGGCATTATTTGTTTGTTTGCCACATATATTTGTGGATATAGGCATATAGCGTCTCCCTCGTAACTTGAGCCAAACGTTAAGGATATGCAAATGGCGTGTGGCTGGACAGGACAGTACCAAGGTAACGTTATTTGGTGTCACCTGGAGATACTCAGATTATTTTTGCATTCCGCGTAATTACATAATTAGTCTTACTTAATTAACCAATTTCTCGAATATTATAATAAAATGAATAGCGTCAGTAAGAAAATCGTAGAGAAACATGCAAAAAGATTCACGCAGGATCTCCTCAGAGAGTCATCTGGATGATGCGCAAGCATTTTCTAGTAATCACACACTGTTTCGCGGTCGTCTGCTGTTGTATTTGGTATAATAGCGAGAAACACCGCGAAAGGATCGTGAAACGTAGAAGCATGGTTGTGACAGCAAAATGTTAACTGAGACCAGCACGAGGCGACAAAGAGGCGAGTAGTAGCAATGCACACTCATGTTACAGATAACTACCAGAGGATATGGACCTGCGATGAAATGACGAGAGATTTTGGGAATGAAGCAAACACGTGACGTAGTCGATAACTGTCGCGTTTGGTAGACTTCGCCCGTAGACACCCTCGATTATGCTGCCTCCTCTGGATGCGAACCATTGGCCGCACTCTAGCGGCGGCTGAAGATCTTGGGACCACGGCCTCGCATATCGCAGCCACAAAAGGCCACAAAAGCTCTGCTGCGATATTTGAAGGCTACTGGACTGAGTCAGCGTCTGTGATCCGGACTGAGTGACCGAACGATATCCCCAGTGGACTTTCTCTTCTTCTTTTATGCGAAGCATATTACTAGAGCTCGACCCAGCTCCTCAGGCGCGGTGGTGTCGCCTTCAATACCACGTGACAACGTGACGTCACGACAGAGGAGAAACGGGGCTCCAACTTGCGCCGTCGCTCGCGGCGTCGCCCCCCGCATCGGACGCGGTGAGCGTCGAGCAACGCAGCGTTCGGCGCGACAACGAAATGTGCGCCTGAGCAAGCGCCGCACGCCTGAGCCGACGCCGACGACACTGGCTTTTCTGCGACACGAGCTCCTTAACGCTGTCGCGTTAAAATAAAGGCTAGTATGCTTCGCATCCTGGGCTTAACCTTAGCTAAGCCACAGCAATTTTTAATCTTCCCGTCCCCTTTTAGCTTTCCCCAGTGTAGGGTAGCCAACCGGGCTCAGTCCTGGTTAACCTCCCTACCTTTCCTTTATCATTTGCTCTCTCTGTCTGGCGGTGGCTGCGTATGGCGCGCCCGCGCGGGCCTTATCTTAAAAGCGATCTGTGACGGGATCAGAGTGCGCCGTGTACTGATAGCTTCGTGTGCGCTGTGGTCTCGCCGCCTCAAGTTCGCGTTGAAGCGAGGGGCAGCACGAAGGTCAATTCGCTCGCTGCCGCGGGCCCTATCTTGAAAGCGATCGTCTTACTTGAGGGATGGGTGGACGGACGGCTTTCCTCGTTGGGTGCGCATAGGAATGCTCACACTTTTAAAATTGGAAGGACTCACAGACGTTGCCACCACGAGCTGGTGTATGGGTTCGTCGCGCGCTGGCAATTTCGGTAAGCATTAGTTACTCAGGCGCGCAAGCGTAAAAACCATGTTCGTAAGTTTGCGGTCAGTGATTGACCTGTACTCGCAAATTGAATGGAACTAACGCGAAAAAAAGGCAGTGCCACGCCAGCGCGGCCCTGCGTACGTCGTACGGGGAGTGGCTTCCCCGCACAACTGTGGCGCCCAAGGTGCCGGACCTTGGCGATATTCTGGCTTCCTAAATGGAAGCACGTACAGTAACTATAGCGTTGCGAGGCGGTGCGTGCTGAGAAACGGACCACCAGATGGTGGTGTCATCCGCGCGTCACTGGAGTTACCTTATAGCCATGCTTATGGCCATCGCGGAAACTTTTCGTTTTCCACTACCGCAAGCTCTTCCGAGTGTTATGATCCGCTAGGTCAGTAACATCGCATTATGGTCGCGACGAGTGCAATTGTGCTCGGATTATTACTTGTGTGAATATATGTGAAAAAGCAGTGCGTTAATTAGTATCACCATCATTATCTTCACTGTTGCGCGTGTGATTCTTGATTGTATTGTAAATATTGACTGTATCGCCATTCCTGTAATGACCCTTCGGGGGTTAACGGTGTCAACAAACAAACAAACAAACAAACAAACAAACGAACAACACTCGACACGAATAGTCACCTTTAACGAGGCCCTCATGACGTCGGCACTCATTACGTCATAACCACGACGCGTTTGCGTTTCCTTCGTGCGCCTGCTCTCACGCCGGTTGCGGAGCGCGAGGTTGGCGCGGGTCGCGTTTTCGCTCGCGAAAAACGCGACGTGGGCTAGAACGACGCAGTTTCGCCACATACGCACCAGGTGTCGCGTCGGATGTAGTTATGGCGCTCAGACAGCCTCCGAGGTGCTGCTTTACGCTGCACAGTGGCACAGGCCTGGAGTGCTCGTTCTCGCTGCGTCGCCCTTTGAGCGAAACTGTAATTAAAAACTGCGGACATTTATATACTTGTATGTGTGAATGGACAACGAAGCTGCCCCTGCCTCTTCTTTTGACCAATTCACCACTTCCTTGTGAAAAAGAGACATAATTTTTTTTTCGTACGCAGTCTGTTGACCGTATATTATGCATATTACAGAATATAAAGAAGGCAATCAAATGTTCTTGAAGATAGACAATCTGTGGAAACAAAACAGCTATTGTTCATCTTTACTTTTATATATAGAGGGCGCAAGAGATTGTAGGGGCATCCCCTTCTGACTGCACAGCCACGCGAAAAAAGAATAAGAAAAAAAGAAGTCTTCCAAATTATGGGAAGATTCGTTGCACCAGCGTTTTTCTGCACTGCACGCAACTGACGAGGCGGCGGCTGGGAGCATCCGTTTGCACCGACGCAACCCACGCTGACGGCTCAATGCATCAGACAATAACGGCGGTTGTACCGTATGTATATATAGAGTTACATGCAAATACAACGTGTCAGCAATGTTGTCCCCGCGTGAATAAATTTAGCCCGCGTCGCCGCGCAACTGCTCCGCGGTATGCGAGGCGCGAGGAAACGATGTAGTTAGTCACCGCGGAAATCTGCGTCGTTCGCGGGAGACGACGTTTCCGTGGGAGGTCATTTGACCTTGCCTTGCTAAGCCCGACGCGAATGCGAACAAGTGCGCCGAGACACGTGCAGTGGGTGACTCATGCGCAGAGCAACGGAATATTGTTTTGAAGCAATCTTGAATAGCCGTGTTTCTTTTGCTTCCGGCGCCGTGCTGTTGTACATCTTTTTTGGGTCTTTTTTGAGAAACAGAGAGCTTCTGCAGTTTTTCACGTTGAGTTTATATCCAATTGTTCTCTTTTTTTTGTGATTGCTGGTCTTCAAAACCCGTCTCAAAATAAATAAGAAGTCCTGATAGAGTTCGTTTGCGCAGTTGCTGAGGTGGCAGGGCAGGCGCCGGCTTCGTGGCAGCCGGCACGTGTATTCCCAAACTCGTTATATTTAGGTTGCCTCAATACGTGGTACGATGCCCGGCGTACACTTAAACGCGGTTCGAAGTAGGAGTGTGCGAGAAAATGTTCTGGATAGCGGGTACAGGGACGTGGAACAATTTCACGAATAACAGTATAGCTTATATCACTGGAACAAAGACCCACGTATTTGTTTTCTGCATCTTAAAAAAAAAAAAACGAGGACGTTTCCGATGTATGGAAAGCCCGTCCCATATATTTCGCGTTTTAATTTGGAACGAAGTAACATTTATGTAAGTGCAACATATATGTAAAGCTTTCGCACTTATAAGTGGAAGATATGTGAAACGAAATTAGCAGTGCATTAAACGAAAATCGTTTCTCTTTCTTGAAAATTTTTCTTCTCACATAAATAGAACCCTTAACAAGTATGCGACATGGTGACCCATGCAATCGAACCTGGCCCTTTTTTTATTGTTTGCTTGGAGTGCAGTTCCACAGAACACGACATTGATGGGGAACTGCTTTTCAGTAAGCTATGGCCTCTCTTATACGGAACAGTTTTCGACGCAAAGCGTGCAAATATTACCTGCGTGCTCGCGCGCACCCAATTCTCTAGAGCACGTGAATGCGTTGCTATCGCTTGCCACTCTCGTCAAAGTGTCTTCTCGTTCGAGAGAGCGCGAGATCCTTCCTTTGCCCAACACGACGCCGTCAACGGCAACCAACAGAATGCGGGCTCTAGTTTTTAGTTGACGCCCACACGCGCACTCCAACTTACGGAAAGCGCTCCTAAATGGTGGATCCCGAAATGGCCCCACGAATTTCCCGCAGGCGCTTGCTCGCAGAGCAAGCGGCGTCTCGAACGCGCCGCTAAAACTCCCGAATATGTAGAAACGCACCGCGGACGTGATTTCGATATAACTAAACAGGCGTACTTTATGGCCTCCAATTTCTCACCCCGACGGCCGCCCCACGAATTTTCCGCAAGCCCTTGCTTGCAGAGCGAACGGCGTCTCGAACGCGCTGCTAAAACTCCCGAATACGTAGAAACGCACCGCGGACGTGATTTCGATATAACTAAAGAGGCATATTTATGGCCTCCAATTTCTCACCCCGACGGCCGCCCCACGAATTTTCCGCAAGCCCTTGCTTGCAGAGCGAACGGCGTCTCGAACGCACTGCTAAAACTCCCGAATACGTAGAAACGCACCGCGGACGTGATTTCGATATAACTAAAGAGGCATACTTGATGGCCTCCAATTTCTCACCCCGACGGCCGCCCAACGAATTTTCCGCAAGCCCTTGCTTGCAGAGCGAACGGCGTCTCGAACGCGCTGCTAAAACTCCCGAATACGTAGAAACGCACCGCGGACGTGATTTCGATATAACTAAAGAGGCATACTTTATGGCCTCCAATTTCTCACCCCGACGGCCGCCCAACGAATTTTCCGCAAGCCCTTGCTTGCAGAGCGAACGGCGTCTCGAACGCACTGCTAAAACTCCCGAATACGTAGAAACGCACCGCGGACGTGATTTCGATATAACTAAACAGGCGTACTTTATGGCCTCCAATTTCTCACCCCGACGGCCGCCCCACGAATTTTCCGCAAGCCCTTGCTTGCAGAGCGAACGGCGTCTCGAACGCACTGCTAAAACTCCCGAATACGTAGAAACGCACCGCGGACGTGATTTCGATATAACCAAAGAGGCATACTTGATGGCCTCCAATTTCTCACCCCGACGGCCGCCCAACGAATTTTCCGCAAGCCCTTGCTTGCAGAGCGAACGGCGTCTCGAACGCGCTGCTAAAACTCCCGAATACGTAGAAACGCACCGCGGACGTGATTTCGATATAACTAAAGAGGCATACTTTATGGCCTCCAATTTCTCACCCCGACGGCCGCCCCACGAATTTTCCGCAAGCCCTTGCTTGCAGAGCGAACGGCGTCTCGAACGCACTGCTAAAACTCCCGAATACGTAGAAACGCACCGCGGACGTGATTTCGATATAACTAAAGAGGCATACTTTATGGCCTCCAATTTCTCACCCCGACGGCCGCCCCACGAATTTTCCGCAAGCCCTTGCTTGCAGAGCGAACGGCGTCTCGAACGCACTGCTAAAACTCCCGAATACGTAGAAACGCACCGCGGACGTGATTTCGATATAACTAAAGAGGCATACTTGATGGCCTCCAATTTCTCACCCCGACGGCCGCCCAACGAATTTTCCGCAAGCCCTTGCTTGCAGAGCGAACGGCGTCTCGAACGCGCTGCTAAAACTCCCGAATACGTAGAAACGCACCGCGGACGTGATTTCGATATAACTAAAGAGGCATACTTTATGGCCTCCAATTTCTCACCCCGACGGCCGCCCCACGAATTTTCCGCAAGCCCTTGCTTGCAGAGCGAACGGCGTCTCGAACGCACTGCTAAAACTCCCGAATACGTAGAAACGCACCGCGGACGTGATTTCGATATAACTAAAGAGGCATACTTGATGGCCTCCAATTTCTCACCCCGACGGCCGCCCAACGAATTTTCCGCAAGCCCTTGCTTGCAGAGCGAACGGCGTCTCGAACGCGCTGCTAAAACTCCCGAATACGTAGAAACGCACCGCGGACGTGATTTCGATATAACTAAAGAGGCATACTTGATGGCCTCCAATTTCTCACCCCGACGGCCGCCCAACGAATTTTCCGCAAGCCCTTGCTTGCAGAGCGAACGGCGTCTCGAACGCACTGCTAAAACTCCCGAATACGTAGAAACGCACCGCGGACGTGATTTCGATATAACTAAACAGGCGTACTTTATGGCCTCCAATTTCTCACCCCGACGGCCGCCCCACGAATTTTCCGCAAGCCCTTGCTTGCAGAGCGAACGGCGTCTCGAACGCACTGCTAAAACTCCCGAATACGTAGAAACGCACCGCGGACGTGATTTCGATATAACTAAAGAGGCATACTTGATGGCCTCCAATTTCTCACCCCGACGGCCGCCCAACGAATTTTCCGCAAGCCCTTGCTTGCAGAGCGAACGGCGTCTCGAACGCGCTGCTAAAACTCCCGAATACGTAGAAACGCACCGCGGACGTGATTTCGATATAACTAAAGAGGCATACTTTATGGCCTCCAATTTCTCACCCCGACGGCCGCCCCACGAATTTTCCGCAAGCCCTTGCTTGCAGAGCGAACGGCGTCTCGAACGCACTGCTAAAACTCCCGAATACGTAGAAACGCACCGCGGACGTGATTTCGATATAACTAAAGAGGCATACTTTATGGCCTCCAATTTCTCACCCCGACGGCCGCCCCACGAATTTTCCGCAAGCCCTTGCTTGCAGAGCGAACGGCGTCTCGAACGCACTGCTAAAACTCCCGAATACGTAGAAACGCACCGCGGACGTGATTTCGATATAACTAAAGAGGCATACTTGATGGCCTCCAATTTCTCACCCCGACGGCCGCCCAACGAATTTTCCGCAAGCCCTTGCTTGCAGAGCGAACGGCGTCTCGAACGCGCTGCTAAAACTCCCGAATACGTAGAAACGCACCGCGGACGTGATTTCGATATAACTAAAGAGGCATACTTTATGGCCTCCAATTTCTCACCCCGACGGCCGCCCCACGAATTTTCCGCAAGCCCTTGCTTGCAGAGCGAACGGCGTCTCGAACGCACTGCTAAAACTCCCGAATACGTAGAAACGCACCGCGGACGTGATTTCGATATAACTAAAGAGGCATACTTTATGGCCTCCAATTTCTCACCCCGACGGCCGCCCCACGAATTTTCCGCAAGCCCTTGCTTGCAGAGCGAACGGCGTCTCGAACGCGCTGCTAAAACTCCCGAATACGTAGAAACGCACCGCGGACGTGATTTCGATATAACTAAACAGGCATACTTGATGGCCTCCAATTTCTCACCCCGACGGCCGCCCCACGAATTTTCCGCAAGCCCTTGCTTGCGGAGCAACGGCGTCTCGAACGCGCTGCTAAAACTCCCGAATACGTAGAAACGCACCGCGGACGTGATTTCGATATAACTAAACAGGCGTACTTTATGGCCTCCAATTTCTCACCCCGACGGCCGCCCCACGAATTTTCCGCAAGCCCTTGCTTGCGGAGCAACGGCGTCTCGAACGCGCTGCTAAAACTCCCGAATACGTAGAAACGCACCGCGGACGTGATTTCGATATAACTAAACAGGCGTACTTTATGGCCTCCAATTTCTCACCCCGACGGCCGCCCCACGAATTTTCCGCAAGCCCTTGCTTGCAGAGCGAACGGCGTCTCGAACGCACTGCTAAAACTCCCGAATACGTAGAAACGCACCGCGGACGTGATTTCGATATAACTAAAGAGGCATACTTTATGGCCTCCAATTTCTCACCCCGACGGCCGCCCCACGAATTTTCCGCAAGCCCTTGCTTGCAGAGCGAACGGCGTCTCGAACGCACTGCTAAAACTCCCGAATACGTAGAAACGCACCGCGGACGTGATTTCGATATAACTAAAGAGGCATACTTGATGGCCTCCAATTTCTCACCCCGACGGCCGCCCAACGAATTTTCCGCAAGCCCTTGCTTGCAGAGCGAACGGCGTCTCGAACGCGCTGCTAAAACTCCCGAATACGTAGAAACGCACCGCAGACGTGATTTCGATATAACTAAAGAGGCATACTTTATGGCCTCCAATTTCTCACCCCGACGGCCGCCCCACGAATTTTCCGCAAGCCCTTGCTTGCAGAGCGAACGGCGTCTCGAACGCACTGCTAAAACTCCCGAATACGTAGAAACGCACCGCGGACGTGATTTCGATATAACTAAAGAGGCATACTTTATGGCCTCCAATTTCTCACCCCTACGGCCGCCCCACGAATTTTCCGCAAGCCCTTGCTTGCAGAGCGAACGGCGTCTCGAACGCACTGCTAAAACTCCCGAATACGTAGAAACGCACCGCGGACGTGATTTCGATATAACTAAAGAGGCATACTTTATGGCCTCCAATTTCTCACCCCGACGGCCGCCCCACGAATTTTCCGCAAGCCCTTGCTTGCAGAGCGAACGGCGTCTCGAACGCGCTGCTAAAACTCCCGAATACGTAGAAACGCACCGCGGACGTGATTTCGATATAACTAAACAGGCATACTTGATGGCCTCCAATTTCTCACCCCGACGGCCGCCCCACGAATTTTCCGCAAGCCCTTGCTTGCGGAGCAACGGCGTCTCGAACGCGCTGCTAAAACTCCCGAATATGTAGAAACGCACCGCGGACGTGATTTCGATATAACTAAACAGGCGTACTTTATGGCCTCCAATTTCTCACCCCGACGGCCGCCCCACGAATTTTCCGCAAGCCCTTGCTTGCAGAGCGAACGGCGTCTCGAACGCGCTGCTAAAACTCCCGAATACGTAGAAACGCACCGCGGACGTGATTTCGAAATAACTAAAGAGGCATACTTTATGGCCTCCAAATTCTCACCCCGACGGCGCGCTTTTTCTTTTCCCACAGTTCCGGCGCCCTTCTGCCTCGCCCTCCGCGAAGCCAGCGCCACCTAGCCCCCCCCCCCCCCTAGGTATACCCGGCGTCCAGAAAGAGCCACGAAGCGCGGGACCGGCGCACATCAAACTCAATTAGCGCAGGACGCCGCGGAGGTAAGTCACGCGGTCATTACCGGACCATCGCCCTTCAGCCGACCGGCAGGCCCGGTCTGTACACGCGTGGTCGCCGCCATACGCTATACGCACTGCATCGTCTCACGCGACGCGCTGTGGCTTCTTCTCCGCCCCCCTTCGCCCCCGCCCGACTGGCCGTCAGGGGTGGTCCCGGGGTCGCGACCCCGCCCCGACTGTCGACCCCTTCGCAGTCCCTGGCAGACACGGCCTTTATACTCGGCCTGATGCGCCGTGAAGCGTCCCGAAAGGCTGCGCAAACTTCTGATGCACTCCCGTTTCGAACGCCCCCCCCCACCCCCCCCCCCCTCCACCCCAGAACCGCCTCCAAAACAACCGCTATACTTTTCTTTGCATACATGTAGTATGTTCTTCTTATTTAAGCAATCGCGTGTGCGTGATTTATGCGATAACCATTTACGTGCGACGCAATTTTCTCTTGCATATATCTCCATCTTTACGGAACTTTTCTGCCGTCCGCGCGGGGCTTCTCTCTCTCTCTCTCTCTCTTTATTGTTTTTGTTAAATGTTTCGTTTTTATGCTATTCGAGGACCTTAGAACGCAGGGTGTTTCTTCGATGGAAATAGGAAGGGGTTGTGAGGTTTCTTCCGCACTCTTAGAATTGCAGGCACGTGACTTGCTTATAAGGGCGTTTATCGTCATTTGCTCGTCCATATAGAGGGGCCGTGCGAGCTCATTGGACGTTCATGGACAAATAATAAAAAAAATGCCGCAATCCAGCGCCTGTGTATGACCTTTTTCATGTGTGCGTGAATGTGTCCACTTCAAGTGAGCTGCTTCATCAACTTCAAGGCTCACAAACTAGCGCGCAGTGGCGTAGCAACAGGGGGGTCCGGGGGGCCGTGGGCCCCGGGTGCAAGGGGCCGGCGGAGGGGGTAGGGGGGTCATATACGTCTGAAGGCACCCGGAACTTATTGATATCCTCGCGTTCCTCGACTACACCCGGGGGAGGGGTGACAGAAGACCTATGGGCCCCGGGTGCCAGAGGACCTAGCTACGCCACTGCTAGCGCGTCGTGTCAATTGCGAAAAAGCTCAACGGGACCATTCGAATCAGGGCTACACGGAAACGCAACGCTCTGTTGGAGGCGCGCGACGGGTTCGTGCGATCCAACTTCGCCTTTGCAGTTGGCCACACTCTACAGAGATAGCCGTTGGGACTTTCGGGCTACAGCGATAGCTGTACGAAAACGAGAACTATACGAAAATACGGTATTATGTTTGACGCAGTAAAGTCGCTAGAAACCAGATAATACTGTTACCGGATGGCCTAAGAAATTGCTCTGGTTTGGCCAGTATATTGTTAGTGCGTGAAATATTCGTAAGTAAAATCGTTAAATAAAAGGTGTTCCAACGTCCAATCATTGGGAAGCGTGGCATAGGGGTTTTCGATGGCTGGATGAGAATGACATGTATCTATGCTACACGCTTGGAAATACTGTGGAAAAAAAAGTAAAAAAAAGAATTCCCGTTATTAAGCTTGCCAGTTCAGAACAAGCAAAGCCACCTGCAAGAGTTTGTGTACCTCCAGACAGGAAGCGGATGTCCATGCCGGCACAATAACGGTAGGCATGACAAATGTGCGATAAGAAGCTTATAGCAGGTGCATTCTGACGACGCCAAAATAGAATTGGCACGGGAGTATCCACCCAGTATGCACATAAATCAGCGCCTAATCAGCTCTTGCATAGCAACCAGCGGCTCCTGGAGAGACTGATATTTTGCCCGTGAAGAGAAGTAAACGGCGAAGGTGACAGCGTTTTCCCCAAACTAACGATGACACGCATCGTTATGGATCATGTAGGGTGAATTTCGTGCTCGGCAAAACAATGTGGTCACGTATTCATATTCCCGCATTTGGTTCGAAAGCCTACTGTTACCTTGAATATAATGATTTGAAATTCTTGGGTATCAGCACCACACTTCAGCGTTGCATGGTAGGTAAACATTTCCTAAATGAATGAATGCGCGAATGTCGAATCAAGCTGTTTCTACGCCTTTTTTCTACATTTTTTTTACAGTCGTTGAAGTGAACTTGCGCTGTGCCACAGCTGTGTCACGACTCGTTCTAGGAAAGAGAATCTTGGATTATTTGAATTATTTGAACTTGAGTTGAAAGTTTTTTGTGTATCTCTATCTAGCTTTATTTTTCGCATTCTATTTGTAATCGCAAGCCGGAGCAGATTAACTGCATGCGCCTCTGAGAGGCATCACCGCCACCTTCATAAATTGAATAAAACAAATTAAAATGAATGTTCAGATAACGGGAAACGGCCGACACTCGCAACTTCTTGCCCCCGCTACGTTTTTCTGTGAACTGCAGCACCAGATTAGCGAATGTCACTAACTGGCGACTACGCTTGGGTTTCGGGCATTCGGTTGCGCACATCGCTGCCTTGGTGTTCAAATTCTCTAGGACGTCTGGCAGGGACAGTTCCCGAGCCCGGATGACTTGCTCACGATATCGCAACAGGAACGAAGAGCAGGAAACACTGTGGTTGACTGTGTAACATGAAAATGTCTCTAGGTCAAAACATCTGCCTCTTTTGTCACGGAGGCAAGACGAGAGGGGTGTGGGCCCCCAAATCTTTCCTATGGACCCAGCAGTGACGTGTCGATGTTCACCGCCCTGCAGCCACGGATTTGATGCCATAAATTTGAAGCATCAACACGAGCTCTGCTGTTGCGATGCATTCTTGCTCGCGAACAGGTTGTCGTGCTTGACAGCCTCGCAAGCGATGGGGACCACAGTACTCCAAAAACCATGACCTGAAGAGGGCGCGTACCGGCACGCATTGTGCAGGCACTCCTTGCAGCAAGATATCTGCAGAACAGCTGTGAGCTTATGCAGTAATTTCACGGAAAGCGATTCGTGCACTAGTAGAATACTTGAAGTGCGCCGGTTTAAGAAACCCTTTATAGTGTCCCTGTGTGTAGTATCCCTCCCGCACGCACTCAGTGCTTACTCTCTCCCTTTTATGCGAAGCATATTACGAGGGCTCAACCCAGCTCCTCAGGCGCGGCGGTGACCATGAAATCACGTGACACCGTGACGTCACGACAGAGGAGAAGTGGCTTTGGCTCAACTCTTGCAAGACGGGCTGGGTGGGAATCGAACCAGGGTCTCCGGAGTGTGGGACGGAGACGCTACCACTGAGCCACGAGTACAACGCTTCAAAGCGGTACAAAAGCGCCTCTAGTGAATGCGGTGTTGCCTTAGAAACGCGCTGTTTCTAAGGCGTGCGTCTCTTGCTCAGGCGCACATTTCGTTGCCGCGCCGAACGCTGCTTTGCTCGACGCTCACCGCGTCCAATGCGGGGCGCGTAGTCGCTGCCCTGTAGCCCATTGTCTTACACCCCTTGGCGGGTCGACGGGAACGCTGTCGCGTTCTACTCTTGAAGGCGAAGAAGTAATGCATGAGTTGTTTCTTCGTCTAGCCGAACCAAATATAGCTAAGCAACAGCAGTTCACCAGGCTAAACAGTGGTTCAACAACTAAAATAAAGGCTAGTATGCTTCGCATCCTGGGCTTAACCTTACCTAAGCCACAGCCATTTTTTTCTCCTCTTTCGATTCCCCTTTCCCCCACCCCCCGTGTGTAGGGTGACAAACTGGGTGCTCGTCTGGTTGACCTACCTGCCTTTCCTGTCCTTGCTCTCTCTCTCTCTCTCTCTAATTTAACTCCTGTTCTTGCGGCCGCAATTATGAAGAAATCTTTGCTGAAGATGCCGTCTGCAGGGGACACAAAATATTGCGAAAGCGCGCTTCTCCGCAGACCTCTTCCTTATTTTTTCACGAGAACAATACGGCGTGCAAAAGACGGAAATCGGAAACAAGTTTTGAGCACGCTCACTGTGGTTTCCAACAACAACAACAACAACAACAAAAACAATAGAGTGCGGCCTGTCGCAAGTGTCCACTGGAGTAGAAAGCACGGCCGTTAAACCAGCACGGGAATGATGGGTAGTGCGTGGATTCGCTCAAAATTGGGTCCTTCGGGCTCGAAACGACGTTGTGATTTTGCGTATTGACCACATTAAACAAAGTGTCTTGTAAATGCGATAAGTAGAAATGATTACGAATGTACGTAGAGTTTCATTGCCTCCGTATACATTAAAGAAAAGAAAACACGTGACCTAAAAATATAGGTCAACAATGGCAGATAAAGCGCAAGGCAATGAAGCGGCAAGAACGTCTGCAGTCATAAGCGAGAACGTTAGACGAATCCGTGTAGTACCCATTTATTCCTCTGATATCTGGACGGTCACAGCGCACCGGAATTACTTCGTCATTTTTCGTAGGGAGCTCCGTAATCTGTGCCACCATTATTACACCGTCCAATAGAAGTTTTAATAACTGCCTGTCAGCATCGACGACGCTGCAAACGGGCAGTCGGTTACATCGGCTAGAGCAAGCAAGGTGTAAGTGAAAGACTGGTTAAGACAGTGACAGTGACAATAACTTTATTAGTGTCCTGAGGGACTTGATTCGCGGGAACCGAAGGCTCCCCGATCAAGTTGGTGGCTCCGCCCACGACGGGACAGGGAGATGGTGACTCTCCGCGACGTCGCGGGCCCTCTGGACGGCCTGTAGTTGGCTTGTGAAATCCGAGCTCTTCAGCAAGGCCTCCCACTGGGACTTGTTATGAAAGTCGGAGCCCGCGTTGTACGGGCACAGCCAGAGCATGTGGTCGAAGGAGCAGCACGCGTGACCGCATTTGGAGCACGATTGCGGGAAGTTCGGGTCTATCCAACTAAGCGCTCTCTGGGTGAGGTACGATCTCGTCTGTAAAAGCCTGAAAGTAACAGCCTGAGCCCTGTTCAGTTTCAGGCAAGAAGTAAACATTTTTCGCATACCGTAAGGGGTTGACTTTCCCGTCTCGCAGAGTCGCTGTAGCGATGCCAGGACTTGTCAAAAATACCACGCGTACCTTTTTTAAGTATTAGTCACTCACCGTCGGTCTCCCTGCGACCTTGGAGTCAGTAGCCATTGTTATACGTGTGTCTGAGCTGTGCTGTTCCGTACGACACGTCGTCGGCTGTCATCTCTGCTAGCATGACAGTAGCGTGACTTCGTCTTGTGACTCAGCTTTTCCTCTTGAACTAAATGAGCTCACACAGGGTGTTTCACGCAACATGAGCAAAAAATTTTAAATGTGCAGATGCCGCGTAGGTGGATCGAACCAGAATAATGTTGTTTGCCATCGCTTGGACATACTCCGATAATCTTTTTCTTTTGCATTCCGGCTGATTAGATCATTAATCCTAATTAATTAACAAGCTTTTCAATTATAATTACATGAAATACGTCAATTCTGCCAAAATTGTCACGCGACTGGTCGCTCGAGGTGCTTTGCGTGTATTTACGGGCTTCTTTCGCGCGTGAAAAGAAAAGCTTTTATGTACCACGTACTGAGCAACAGAAAGCTGCATCGGGAGTTTCTCATGTTGCTCCACAATTTCATCGTTGACACTTTTCCTCTAACTATAATAAGTGAGAAGTTGATAAATTATTTAAGACTAATTATCTAATTAGGCAGAATGCAAAAAAGAAAACTGTATCTCGGAGCGACGGCAAGCAACATTACCTTGGTTCCATCCTGCTACGAAGCGTTTGCATATCTTTAAAATTTGGCTCAAGTTGAGTGATACACCCTGTATTCGCCTTATGCCCAACAAGTAGCTAGAATGTGCTGGAAAGAGCGTGGATTACTGGGCTTGACGAAATTGCAAAATAAGAAAGAAAGTGTTGGGCTGCTGAGCACGAGGTCGCGGGATCGAATCCCGGCCACGGCGACCGCATTTCGATGGGGGCGACATGCGAAAACACCCGTGTACTTAGATTTAGGTACACGTTAAAAAACCCCAGGTGGTCGAAATTTCCGGAGTCCTCCACTACGGCGTGCCTCATAATCAGAAAGTGGTTTTGGCACGTAAAACCCCATAATCTAATCTAAATAAGAAAGAAAGGAACATCGGTAGGTGCAAGCTACGGATGACGCAGGCCATCACCACTTCGAAGTGTCCAAGTGACGGATTTACCGCGAACACATTCTTTTTGCCATTGCCAAGGCTTCATAATTGCAAAAGCTGCACCAACCGTGGTTGCTTCGTGGCTTTGGCGGTGCTCTGCTAAGCACCTGGTCGCGGGATCAAATCCCGGCCACGCGTCGATAAACGCGAAATGCAAAAAAAAGGAACCCCACCCCTGTACTCTGCATTGGGCCCACGTCAAAGAACCCCAGGTGGTCAAATTCATCCAGGGTCCCTCAAAACGGTTTGCCCCATAATCAGAGCGTGGTTCTGGCACGTAAAACCCAAGAATTTATTTATTTTTGTTTTTCATAGGCTCCGCATGAATTAGCGCGAACAAGGATACTCGGTGAATGCATTTCTTTTCCGATGAAATGTGCCCGCCAGTTGTAATAGTCGTCAACACACTAACCCGAGCAAATGGTCTCATTGAAGACATTTCCATTTGACAATGTATCGCTACAGGGAGGTGTCCTGTTGCTCTTAAATTCACATGAAAACGGCTTCATGCTTACCTCGTCCCTGTTCTTTCTCAAATTTTGTGAGATTGCATTTTGTGGTCGTGAACGTTCAATATATACTTTGCACTGTTGATTGCCCGATTGGTCAAGAAAGAACTGCAAATTTACCTTCGTCTGCAACTCTCGGGGAAGGGGGGAGGGGCGGAGGGTGCGATGTTTAAGACATGGCGGCTATGCCACCCCCACCGTTTGCAATACGGCAAAGCATGGCCTTCGAGATTGATTTTTCTTGTTCGCTGGGGTATATAATGCGATGTTGGAGACCTAGATGAAGGCAAATTTGCACCGTTTTCTTGACAAATGAGGTAAGTATCAGCGTTAAGTATTACAGTAAGCTATTCAAACCATAAAATTCGAACCTTTTTTCAGAATTGAAGCAAGAACAGAAGAATGGTCAAAGCGAAATCTGTTTTCAATGAATTTTAAGAGAACAACGCACGTCCCTGCATTCCGTCTGATGTTCTCATGTTAATCTCGGCCTGTTTGTGCCACTTCGTAATTTTATTAGCTCTTATCCATATAGCGCCATATGCGATTATAAAGAAACACTGATTTCCTTAACTGTAGCACTTATATACAATCTAGTCCAAACAGGGATTCGCAGTAAGCGCATGATTTCCCAGTTAAATATTGCTATTGTAATCGTGACAAATATGAATGACCTAGCCCAAGAAAAGGTTGTAACTAGTTTACCCAATTGAAAATCATGTCATAATTGTAACAGCTATGAATGAACAAGTTCCGACGTCTAATAAGCGCAATTTCTTCCCTAATAGAAAAATGATAGCTTCCATTTTAGGGGCATCTTTGAGAACTAAGTAACGAAAACACTGAGTGGAAGTTATAATAATAATAATAATAATAATAATAATAATAATAATAATAATAATAATAATAATAATAATAATAATAATAATAATAATAATAATAATAATAATAATAATAATAATAATAATAATAATAATAATAATAATAATAATTATTATTATTATTATTATTATTATTATTATTATTATTATTATTATTATTATTATCATCACCATCAAGATAAACACAAATTTCACGAAGATAAGGAAAGGCGGGCTAGCAATTGTCTCCTAAAAGGAACACCACGCCCACCCACTTATAGAGGAGAAAAAAGAAAACGAGATGGAAAAGAGAATATATAGGAAGAAAAGAATGGAATGGAATGGAAAAAGTTTATTTCTCTATATCTCAGAGAGATTGGCGGTGGGCTGGTGTCTTCATGTTTTGAGTCCTGGCCGCTTCACAAGGTCGGCGCCCCTATTCCAGGGCACCGCTGAGTCTTGCTGCCTCGCAGGCGTGCTGCACAATTGCCCGTTGGGCTGCGAAAGAGAGTTGGATGAAGAACAGATCACACAGTCACACGCAGAGTACCAGCGCTACAGACAAGAGTCTAGTCCCGTGGGTGACAAAAAATATAGTACAGCTTTGAATGTTTTTCAGTGGTAACAACCGAAAATAAGAAAGCGGCTCACAGGAAGCTGGCTGCTTGAAGTGATTAACAACATTAGCAAAAGCAGTATTGCTAAAGCCAACGTTTCGACACGGGGAGTTGTCTTTACCAGGGCGAACAAGACGCCTTGGGAGAGGGGCCTCCTGGACCTGCCAGTGGTTGGCCCTAGCGAAACACCTCGTTAGACCACCGTTGGCCACTATGTGCCTCTGTTTGTTGTGCTTGCGTCTGTTGTTGTTTGCGTTGCGAAGTGGCGTAAACGTTGTTTGCCCCACTTCGTAGTCGTGACAGCTGTGAACTGGGTGCTTCAAGCAAACGGTTCCCATTGAAGCGTCACGTGTGTCGATGAACGGCTTCCTGCCTGTGCAGAGACTTCGTGCCAACTTTCTTTCTTGCCATTTTGTTGCCATAGCAATTATATGTACAGTACAAGCGTTTCTTTTTTTTTTTTTGCTTCCATCGGCGTTGGCATCACCGCGAGGTTCCGTATATTATTAGGTTTGTATGTGCGCTATGTGCCACGTTTGTTTTCAGCCTTCGGTGTCACTGCCGTGCATGTTCCGGATCCATTCATATATAAGATGCACACCGGCGTCAACGTACGGCTCCAAAAGCAAAAAAAAACATCTTAAAGTGCATTCGCCCATCTCTCGCTGTTTTATTTTCGTCTGTCGCACTCACTCTCTCTCAGACGCTGTCGCCGTCGGAACTTCGCTGCCATCACCGTCATTTGCACGATGTGGAAATTTGGCGGTCACGTTCTTTCATCTACATTAGCGTGCTTTACGTTCGCCTTGGAAGCACGACGCAGACAAAAAAAAAGAAAAAAAGACACGCGACTAGAAAAGACGAAAGATGCAGGGGCGAAAATTTCAGTGTGACGTGATACTTTTGGTTTTCTTGTCCTCGTGCTTGTCTCTCTCTTTCTTTTTGTTTTTTATTCGAGATCCTTGATTCCCGAAGGACAACAGACCCAGAGGCCACATCAGTGCAAGATGTTTCTTCGCGCACGGGCTGCAGTGGAACAGTGAAAAAAAAATATAATATAGGTATGCAGCAAAACGCGAGCGATCGTGAAAAAGACAGGAATGAAAGAAATAGAAAGTAGAAAAGAAAGAAAATCTGACGAGAAAGAAGAGAGAGAGAGAGAGAAAGAAAAAAGTTCATCTCAAGCCCGCGTCTTCAAGCGTGGCAAGACGATGGGACGAGGAAAGGTCAGTGTCGCCGGGGCATTCTTTTTAAAGAGGCCAGCGTTCCCACAGCACGACTCCGCGCAAATCAAGGCAAAAGAAGAAAAGTACAACACAACGAGTGCGTCTAGACGGCGTAATGCGTTGCGGAACTTCGTGCGATATGGTTTTCTCAAAGTGAGCTCCTTGAGTTCTCGAGGCGTAATACGAAGGGAAACGTCATCGGCATAGTTCAGGGACTATTACGACACTCCCCTCGTATTTCTGCGGTTGTTCGCTTTCCGCCGCGGCGGCGGGAGGCGCAAATGACAAAGCGCTCGCGATGGATTTATGAGTGCCGGCGCCTCGGACTCGAGCGTACACGCCTACGGAATTACGAGAAGAATGCGCGCTCACCCTCATACGAGGGAACGAGTTTTGGCAGTTTATGCAGAGTTCCTTGCTCACTTCTTGCAGACTGCATTGATGTCTCGCAGACTCGTTCGTGTTTTTTTTTCTTAGATGGGCAATGTCTATTAACTATCTTTACATGTGCTTTCTAGGGAATTTCGACGTTCAAGTAGTCCAGTTGAACAACCCTACACCACAACTGCGGGCTCGGACGGTCCGTTTGTTTGTGGCCCTTTCCCTTTGTGCACGTACAGCGCTTTTCCCGCTTTTGTGTTCGTTTTTTGTTTTCCCCTTTACCATCTCTTGTAGTGCAGGGTAGCCAACCGAATGTTTGTCCCCCGTTTAACCTGCCTGCTTTTCGCGTATCGTTTCTCTCTCTCTCTTTCTCTCTCTTTCTCTCTCTCTCTCTCTACCCCGTAGGCATGGCCTACTCCCACGCCCCTTTGGGAAGGTGAGGTTTACCACTTGCTCCAAAGAGAAATGTTGTCAACAAGCGTGTTTTCTTTGTTCGATATGTTGAGTACGAGTTTTGAATGGGATCCTTAGTGAAAGTAAACATACTATATTAGTACACAAGAAGGGTGAAGCCAAAACGGCAGGAACTCTGCATAGACGCTGCCGCTTCGCATTCTTTCAAGTTTGTTCCTTTAATCAAACGAGTGTGAATAATATATATGAAAGGAAACGTTATCTGCGCTTGCTCAGAACGAAAGTTTATTCTCTCCATTACCAAGTGTTTGTTTCGCTTTATCTGTTGTCCTTAAACTTCTCAATTGGCTGTCTTCAGAAATTCCTTAAAGGTCAGCAGACAAACAGATAAGTCAATAAGTCAGCAGGCTGTCTTGAAGATATCGAAATCTTCCCAGGCAAGCACCTCGTAATCTTCAAGGACTGTCTAGTTAAGATCTCTGGTGGGCACACCCAGTTGAAATCTTTAGCCAGGATGTAACAACTCCAGGTAGTAGCGAGACAATATGCAAGAATAATGATTCGCAAGTTCAGCTGAAAGCAGCTTGAATTTTGTTTTAAATGCATGCAAGGACGCTCAAGGTGTCATACGTTGTCGATTGAAAGCACGTTTTTTTTAGACTTGAAAAGCGTGCGAAGCACGTTTTATCGTGGATTCCGCTACTACAGAGGCTTTACCCAGGCGCGTGGTGTCCGCACTTTGCTAGAGCAGGTTACTGAACGTCCAGCTGAAACGGCGACTGAAAAAGATGAGCGGCATCAAGGGCAAGATACGTCTTAACTTCCTTTAGCCGCAGTTTTATGCGAGGGGCCGCCTTTAATGCTTTTAAGTCCTTATTCGCGAAAAGCTTGGTACATGCAGAACTAACGACGCCCAAGGACAAACCGAATGGCGATTGCCGCATTTCAGATCAATAATTTGCCTCCTTGGGACGACATCCAACGGTAGTTTGGACGTAATCGTAGTTTTAACGCGACAGCGTTAAGGAGCTCGTGTTGCCGAAAAGCTGGTGTCGTCGACGGCGTTGGCCGTGAGCGATAAATCCCAGAAGGCACTTCATAAATAAAAAACATCTTGCAAGATGGGCTGGCGGGAATCGAACCAGGGTCTCCGGAGTGTGAGACGGAGACGCTACCACTCAGCCACGAGTTCGTTCCTTCGTACGGGACAAAATCGCCTCTATTGAATGCGGTGTTTCCTTAGAAACGCGCCGTAGAAAGTTATACTGCGGTGTATTAACTCTTCCATGTGTCACGATTGTTTATGGCTCCAAAGTGTAAATAAACGTGGCGACATTTTCTGTCTTGTAGAAATTTTATTCGGGGCACTTCTATAACAAGGCCTCACGTTCCTTGACGGGCCAAGTTTAGCAGGCAATATATTGGCCCGATGCTATTACATAAATCGATACCACAGTGAGGACGAGTAATCCCATAAACTGGTTAATTTCACTCAAATAAAGGCGTGTATCCATGCAACTGTTAAATCACTAGCGTCAGGCATGTACTACTGTGGTGTGTTGCGGCCGAGTCACTCATAGGAGCATGAGTGACTCGGCAGCAACACACCTCGAAAGTTTCGCCAATGCTCTTATTTTGTCATTGTTGCTGATAAATAACCTTGACGTTAAAATTGCTGTCGCTGATAAAGAAATGACGCTACTGTGGGAAGCAGTGCAGGAATGAATCTCATGTCAGATTTTCATGTAAATTGGGGACTATTGTAAGTTATTACTATTAGAGTAGCCTGGTTTTTAGCTTGACGGGGGCGAAACGCGGAAACACTCCTGTATTTAGATTTACGTGCGCGTTAAATAACCCCAGGTGGTCCAAATAATTGCGGAGTTCCTCACTACGATATGCCTCATAATGGTATCGTCGTTTTGGCACGTAAACACGATAATTGATGTTAATCATATGATTAATATCTTATTTAGTAAAGGCTACCTACCGCATTATAATCTGCTAACAAAGATAAAGGGTTCTTTACGCGTTTCCTAAATCTATTAGTGAAAGTAATGTTGCTGCGAAGGTATTTCAAAACTGAAAATTCAGCGAAAGAAAAAAGAACAATGAGCCATGTCGTGATGAAATTTTCGGTTTCATTTCTGAGCAAGGCGAGTATGATCTTTCACAAACATACAAAAATGTTGTATGTTTTTAAAAAAAAGTTTTTAAGGGCTTGCGAATTGTGCGACCGTCTTTAAATGTTGTAGCGCGTAGAATCGCGTTATTGTGTGAATATCTCCGTCTTTTTTTCTTTCCTTCTTTCGCCTTTTATTCCCTTTACCCAAGCGTTAGGGAGTGCTTTCGTGCTTTAAAAAAAAGAAAGAGAAAACGCGACCAGAGTATTCGAGAAGAGTTTTAGTTTTTGCGCACGCGTCGTACGACTAACGCTGATTCCTGACCATGCAAACCCGGGAGCAAGAGTTTCTGAATGGCAATGTTATAGAAGGCATCGTGACCGCTCTATGCGGGAGTGCGGTAAGGCGCTTACTTTCATGAAGATCACGCGTTGTGACAGCTGCCTGAACGAATTGCGTAGCCGAGGTCGGCGTATACGGACTACAACAGCGCCACCTACGCGGTGCACGTGCGAAAGAGGCAGCCATAGTTCATAGGTGGGGGTGTCGGGGGCAGAAGAGTTGAGGTGGCGGGAAAAGGGGGTGGGCGAGGAGGGGAGGCGAAAGGATCTGTGGCGGGAGGCGTGATTTTGCTCTTTCGGATTTCTGAAAGCGACGAAGAGTGGGCGTGGCAGTGGCGGCTCGCCTCCCCAGCCTGGCGAGCGTGCTCGCCGGCGTCCCAGCCAGATTCCTGGGGCTGGCGTGCTGCTCACCGCCGCCACGGTGCAATCTCTCGCTCCCGAACGCGTAATTTAGACCTAGCGCGAGAGTTCTCGCCGAAGAGCAAGGGGGGGGGGGGGGGGGCACGAGTCGTGATGATGAGTGCCGCATTAGCCTCGCCTTGCCGGGGGCTTCCTCGTGCCATACCGTAACGCTGCCGCCGGTGAGGAGCCCCTTGCCCTGGTGCTCGTGGCCGCCAGCGAAATGACCCAGCGGCAAAGGAAGGGAAAGGGGGAACGGGGAGAGAGAGAGAGACGGGGAAGAGGAACGGCGGCAGGAGGTGCATTAATGTTATTAAAGGGCAGCCGCTCGCGCAATCCTTCTCACACTCTTTCTCGTTCTCCGGGGCTTCTTCATTCCTCGCCGCGCTAGTGAGCTCGCGCTGTTCCTGTCTTTCTTTGCCTTTTCCTCCGTCGTAATCTGTTTTCTTTCCGGGGCTAAGAACGCGAGGGAACGTTAAAAGAGAGGCAAGAAAGAGGTCAAGCAACAGTCCACCGTGCGAGAAAAGAAACAATCAAAGCAGGTGAAATGAAAGGCTCCGGTCTAGACGCAAGAGTCGAGGGAAGGGACGCGTTGCTTCGACTTCGCCCCCAGCCTACGGCGAGTTCAAGGGGCTTGTAATGACTTTTGTATGGTTCGCGCGCGCACGTCGCTGAGTCGGCGGGAACGGATGTTTTTTCCCTCGGCGGTTGTTGCGGTGGGGGTGATGGAAAACTGTGGCGAAGAGAGAGCGACGCGGACACGGCACGCGGTGGCTCTCCCGCCGCCGCCAGGGTTTCGCGGACAAGGTGGTTCTGTTGCACCGCCGCCGCTAGAGGTTGCGTCGTTCGCCGTCCACCTACTCCTCCTGGGTGCATCCCGTTCCCGCCTTCTGCACCACGCCCCTAGTGGATTACTGTTTTCACTTTCGTGGTTTTTTTTTTTTTTTTCGAACGAACGTTCGCGCTAGACGCGCTGGTGCAGCGTGACGACACGTTCTCGCACGTTCTCTTCTGACGATGTGAAACAAAGGGGGAAGGAGAAAAGAACAACAGGCGAAGATGCAGAACAAAGCAGACGATCGAAAAAAAAAAAGAGCAGACGAAGCGAGAAAAAAATCAAAGCAGACGATCGAAAAGCGACGGCAAGATAAACGCGATGCTTGCTCACGTGAGGCCTAAGACTTCACTATCGGTAGTGTTCCAGGCGGGGCAGTTCGTGCATATCGTTTTTCTTTTCCTTCTGTGTTCTCTTTCGTTCGGCGTCTTTATATCCGGAATTCGCGAGGTGTTGTTACTACTGCATAGCGTAAGGCGGCCAATGGCAGTAAGACACTGGAGACGCGGTGTGTTAGTGTTGATTTGACGAGGTGAGGGACCGAGGAGGCACGATATTGTTTTTTTCTTCTTTCGGAAATGTCACGACAGATATGCGGCGACGTCGAGAAAAGACGAGCGAGACGGTATTGCTCGCGTGCGCATACTTTTTCGGCGGCCACCACGTCCGTTTTCGAAAACGTGTACCTACTACCGGAAACAGTCGCTCCGGACATTCCCGGATCATTGCTGCTGCTGCTGCTGCGGCGGCGTGGAGCGTGAGCCTAGCGATCATTTTTTTTTTTTTCGCGCTCCCGGTTGATGAGTACACGACGCAAAAATTGTCTGAGCACGCCGAAGTGATCTTTCTCTGTTGTCTCGGGGGTGAACGCGTCACGCCCACTCCTTCACCCTCACACTCCTGCCGTAGAGTAGTGGTGGTGAGCAGCGACCTCGTGCGACGCTCTCGCGAGCTGGCCCTGCGCGTTTCTGTAGCCTCTGCTGGTGGGTCCAGACGCGACGCTTCCCCCCCTTCCCCTCCCCCCCTTTCCTGCAATGGCTCGCAGGTCGGAGATGCTCTTGTCCCGTTTTCATTATTATTTCTGGAGTGTCTGTAGCTTCTGTCAAGCTGGTTCTTAATGCTGAACTTCATTTCCGCTTTTGTTCTCACTTTTCAGGCGCGGTGGCGTGGGCGGCGGCGTGAGTACGCACGAGCGGTGTATACAAAGGTTTCGTGACTTGTCGACATCCATTAGTTGATGCGTGCGCTATGCGAAGAAGCTGCCAGTAGAAGCGCGCAACGCCAGGGCAGATTCTACGCGCGTGGCGGCGTATTTGCGGCGTGACATTGACATCTCTGTTTCTCCGAGGACCGCCCACTTCTTTTACTATATATTATTTTGCACCGTCTCTTCTCCTTTACGATCTCGTCTTGTACATTTTGTCGTAAAACTCTCTGGGCATGCAATCTTCTGGAAAGAGTTTTAATGCAGCTTCAGCGGAGTCTTGAGAAGACGGTTGTTGAGAATGAGAAAGCATTCTCGTTCCCAGTTCAGTGGCATGAGATTGCACCTCGAGTTTTTGTTGTCCCTTTTGTGGAGACATCGCTTTCTTTCATTGCCACGGCCCAATAGCGTGCGACCTCTGGCGGACGTGTCTGGGTGCTTCACTGTTGCCAGGACGACCACACGGCGCTGAGCGCCTGTTCAAGTGCCTTGGAAGTTACCCGCCGTGGTTGCTCAGTGGCTATGGTGTTGGGCTGCTGAGCACGAGGTCGCGGGATCGAATCCCGGCCACGGCGGCCGCATTTCGATGGGGGCGAAATGCGAAAACACCCGTGTGCTTAGATTTAGGTGCACGTTAAAGAACCCCAGGTGGTCAAAATTTCCGGAGTCCTCCACTACGGCGTGCCTCATAATCAGAAAGCGGTTTCGGCACGTAAAACCCCCAAGTATTATTAAGTGCCTTGGAAGTATCGCAGGAGGCATAGTGGCGCTCTTTCTTCTACGCTTCTTGAGAAAGACGCTTTGATGGACGAGTTTGGTGTTTCACGCTGCACGAAAGCAGCGCAAACAAAAAAAAATAAAAGAAAAGAAAAACATACCCACGCCCAACACAGAACAGAAGCAAGAGATGGTCACAGCGTTGACTGACCTCTCAAGTGAACGATTTTATTGAAATGGCGCTAGTAAATATAGACCAGGCCCGCGCCCTGTAACATTCGAACTGTCTCTGATCAGCTTTTTCTGGAAGAAACCTTGGATAGGTTGGCAGAATGGTGCAATGAATGGGATATGGTTATTAATTATGGCAAAACAGTGCATATCTGTATTGCAAATAAGTTACGAAAGCTAGAATAATTGTACAAAATGAAGGATAATAAGATTAGTGAAGTAGAAAGCTGCAAATACTTGGGGATAACTTTAACTTCATGTCTATGCTGGGTGCCTCATATAGACATTATAACCTGTGCAGCTCGAAAAATATTAGGATTTCTAAAGTTTAAATTAGCTGGCTCCACATCCTCATTAAGGTTAAAAGCCTATCAAACGTACGTTCGACCTGTCATAGAATATTCTAGTATCATTTGGGATTCTCACACAGTGGTAGGTATTGAAAAAACTAGAAAGAATTCAAAGGTTAGCCGCGCGCTTCATTTGTAAGCACTTCAAACGACGTGATTCCCCAACCAGTACGCTGGAAACCGCAAACTTGGAACCACTGACTGATCGAAGAAAAACTGCCAGATTACATTTTTTTTCGCCAGCTTTTGCGGAAAACTAAGAATACGACCACGCGATTATATTATTAAGGACACATCTAGAATTTGCCGCCACAAACACAGCCAGTATTTAAAACCTTATTTTTTTCTGAAAATAATCAATGATTAGAATGCCCTACCTGGAAATTCCCACTGGTTACAACCACCCACGTGATGTATCTTGTTGAGTGTATCCCTTGTATATATTTGTATGTTCACTTTTTTTTTGTATTTGCACACGTGGCCTCCTCCTGCTCGGACAGATGTCCACAGTATTGTGAAAAATAAAATAAATAAATAAGAACTCGACCCACTCAGGTGCAGAACAGCTGATCCCTCCACCGAATGAAACTGAGACCGAAGAGCTGAAGAAGAAATATAGCAAGTGTTTGTACGCGTGGCAAAAAAAAAAAGAAAGAAAGAAGGAAAGGCAGCAAACCAACATCTCATGAAGCGATTCCACGTAATCTGTCTCACAATCGTGTCACGCGACAGGCGGTCTATAGGGTCACACAATTGATCCGACCTGTGTGTAAACGCATTCCCCCAATCTCACATGCCACCTTGTTTTGGTACTTAGAAAGTACTGCCCTATAAAAAAAAAACAAGAAAAAAAAACAACACACCGGGGCGTAGCCGCATCTTCCTGGTCGGTATGGAAAGAATTCCCAGTAGGCTGGCAGTTCAGCGCGCAGAGGGAGATACGTGAACCACTTCGACATGCGTGCCCACCGGGTAATGTGCTCACGCCTAAACCTGATTTGTCATTTGGAACTCTCCGTGCTTTATTTCCACAGCTTTCATTGTCCCATTGGTTCCTATTCAGGCTTCTAGAGCGGACAGCGATCGACGAAACCACAACGTGTGTAAAATGGCCGTATACCGTACGTGACTTCAGAGCGTGGACGACACGACGAGGAACCATTTCTGAGGAAGCAAGTGCATTTGCAAGTCTTGTATTCGGTTAGCGCTAGGTTCGATGGAGTGACCTTGTTCTAAACAACAACGCCGACGATGACGACGACAACAACAACGACGACGACGACGACGACGATACTGACAACGACATCGACAATGACGACGACAACGACAATGACGACAAGAACGACACAACAACAATGCGAATGACGACGAGAACGACAATAACGACAACGAAAATGACAATAACGACAACGACAACAATGGCAATGACAACAATGACAATGACAACAACGACAATGACAATAACGACGACAATGACTATAACAACAAGAGTTGGCTGGTCTCTACAGATCGTATTCGTTCGGTTTGGTTTGGGTGGGTAGGCTGGCTGGCTGGCTGTTTCAGCAAATAAGCGAACGTGTATCTCAGGCGCCATTGTTTCGCACGTTTTAATTAAGCAGCCATGTACAAGTGAAGCACCCATGCTATATTTAGTCTGTAGGCGGCTGTACATATGCTGACCGTGTACCATGTACAGCCGCGATTAACAGTGGCACTAGCTGGCCCGCGGAACATCATGTCGTCCTTCCAGTGCGGTAGCCTGAGGTGTTTGTTTGCTTGTTTGTTTGTTTGCTTGTTTGTTTGTTTGTTTGTTTGTTTGCTTGCTTGCTTGTTTGTTTGTTTGTTTGCTTGCTTGCTTGTTTGTTTGTTTGTTTGTTTGCTTGCTTGTTTGTTTGTTTGTTTGTTTGTTTGTTTGTTTGTTTGTTTGTTTGCTTGCTTGCTTGCTTGCTTGCTTGCTTGTTTGTTTGTTTGTTTGTTTGTTTGCTTGCTTGCTTGCTTGTTTGTTTGTTTGCTTGACCTCTGGTAATAGCTTAGACCAGCTATTGAGGATTGAGCGTTCTAAGCTCGCACGCACCCGACCGCCATCTTGGTTGGCGGTCGTCACGACTAACCGCTAGTGGCGCTGCTGGAACTCCATCGCAGCAAAAAAAAAAGAGAAAGAAACAAAAAGAAAAAGAAATCCGAATACGACTCAGCACATCCTAATGGAATGCGAATGTAATCGGCCAAAGAGACCCGTGGGTAACGTACACCTTTCAGAAGTGGTTGCACTTAAAGTGGACGGCAGCCCGACCCGGTCAGCAGATCAGATAAGCAAGAGACGTTTAGAGTATTGAAGAAAAAAAAAAAACGGTGGAGAGGTTGATACGACCGGATTTGTTACAGGAATCGGTAGCGGCACAAAATAGACAAAGAACTTTCGAGAAGGGAAAGAGATTAACAACAACAGAGGAAAAGAAATTAACGATATGTGTAGCAATGTGCTAGAATAAAGATGCGTGTATAGCAAACCTGATTAACTGAAGCACGCCAGGTGACTTTCTCAGCGCCCCGTTTCAAAGGGGATGCTAATGAATCATCATCATCATCCACGACAATTATTCTTTGTTATCACCATGTGAAACTTCGTTGAACAGTTTTGGGAACACTGTGCCTATGTCATTCATACCATGTTTTGTGTATTTCGACACAAGTGCTCACCGTATGCGCACCTTCATCCTGCAACATTTATGTGCGGTGAATGGCAAAACCAAGGCGGCGAAAATCGCCGAAGTTTTGACAGTCAGGATAAATAATTCCGCAGGCGGGTTTCTCTGGCGTCCGTGCTTGGATTTTTGTGGGCGTTCGGTTCCTTTCCGGCGACCTCACGAAGCAGAGTGACTAAGCGTCCGCCCACGTTATGCCTTTTATCGAGCAGTAACGCGCTGTAAGAGTGGCTTCTCAGTTTCAGTGTATCACTGGAAGGGACAGTTTTAAATTTCGCAACCCTGCCGATGAGATAGTTGCTTGAATTATGGTAATTGAATTTAACTTGATATTCCCATATCGACACCCAGTACCGCAGTACTTTATCGTGAGCCGAGCTTCAACGACACACGATTCGACGCGTAAGGACCGTAAGACACGGAGATTGAAATAAACGCTATTTCAGGTCGTGAGCGGCGCCGTTGTGATGTAGCAGACTACACTTAAAGCACAACGATAGCGGCGAACACGCTCGGCGATCGTCGAAAATCTGATCAGCGGGTCAAGCGCGTCGGCTTTTATAAAGCAGTCGTCGAATGTTCCAGACTAATCGTTCGGACTCGCGTGCCTTCCACAAAGTTCTACACCATTCGCGTCTGGTGATGAAATCCGATAACATTAGGTTCGGCGACAACAGACAGCGGATAGAAGCATCGATAACTTTCCAGAAACTTCGGATACATATAGGCGCGTCCCACGCTGTGCGATTACATTTGTTAGGTGGCGAAACGTGGTTGCCCGATAAAGATAAGTACACGTGTCAATATGATTGTGTAGCAGATTTCCTGAAACCGGTGCACAACAATTTAAGCTCATCCTGGTGCCACAGCTACGCTTAACGTTTGCTTTCAAAGCACAACCTCGGGCTGGTGTCACAGATGTTCTCAAACTATCACATACACGTGCGTGCGTTGGTTTCGCAATTTTCAAAACGCAGCGAGCGCTTCGAATATGTCGTGCTACATGTGCCGCCGGAAATTTTCCTCAACCATTATTCAACGCTCGAGTTCGCATTAGTGAAACGATACAATGTCGACTGATTCCTTAGTATAGGAGAGATGTTTCATGGCCACCCGCGTACTGAATCAAAGCCCCCAGGATGTGAGAATGAGCATGTTCTGCCGCGACGTATTGCATATATATGTGTAAACCTCAAATGTATTTTGACGGGTGCCACGCTTCTCTGTGAATGTATCTGTCGTCAACATTCTTCCTTCGACCGAGATAACACATGACCTTTGTGCAGGTGGCACGTCTGACGGCGACAAGGCTGTGCACGTGTCACTCACTACTGCCGCTACTGCTGCTACCTCACTAACTCAAGCAAGAGTCACGTCATCTACGTTCCAGCAACGCACTGTACCCGCGCACCTTTTTTATTCACTAATACCTTCTCAAACGTTTTTTCCCGCTTAGATCACGGATGAGAGAAGAAAAGTTTTCAAATAGCAATCTTGAAGTGAACTGTTTAGAAAACAAGGTTTCTTCCAAGCGCAGGCATGTAACGAAGGGGCAGACAGATCGCCAACTTCCAACCTTTCTTGTGTGTCCTTTCTTCTCGATATACACGCGCTAAAAAAATCCTTAAAAAAAAAGAACGCTACATACGCAAAGCCACGGTGGTGAACTTGTAGTGACGTAGGTGATCGTCGAAACGTTCCCAGCTGTGACCTAAAACGCGCACAAATAGGTGCGATAAGTACTCACCCTTTACCGTGCGTTCATCAATTTCTCCAGGCTGTACAAGTGTCCACGCGGTCATTCGTCGAACGTCGGTGATTCTGCGTGAGGCAGAGGACAGGATTGTACATTAACCGAACAAAGCGAAGCGTGTAACTTCCCAAGAACGAAAATAAAGTTTGTTTATAAGAACCTATTGTTCACTTAGTGGTTAACTTGGCGCTACCCCCTGCCCCCCTCCCTCCCCCCCCACCCGTTAAAGGTGCAACCAAAGAAAAATATTGTATGAGGCGGAAACAGTAAAATGCGCCCCTCTGTCAGAAGCGTAATGAGTAAATTTTGCTTCTGCAATTAAGCAACGGCCACTCCTTCCGTCAAGACAAGTTAAGCAAGTCAGAATAGACGCAACAAGAAAAGACGCTGCGCGACTCGGTGCTGAAGTTATCGCAGAACAGCACGCGATGACGTCATAGGTTTTGAGAGCGCGTGCTGGAGTTGTAGTTAATTGTTCATCGCTAAATAACAGCCACATTGCGTTATGAAATGCCCGAAAGGCTCACCTTAGTAATTTCATAAAACGATTTTCCGTGATAAAAAGGCCCCCGAATACAAGACAAAAAAGATATTCGAAATAATTGACATCTTGCGGACCTACAACCGGCGATGTTTCGGCCCAGGAATAAAAAAATGGGAGTAGGATGTTCGTTGTCTTCGATAGTAAAACGAACTCTTTCCCACCAAATAAAGTAAGTAGATTTACAACAACAACGACGACGATGACGACGACGACAACAACAACAACAACAACGACAACAACAACAACAACAACAACAACAAACAAAACTCATGCTATATATATGTCCACTGCGGGACGAAGGACTATCCCTGAGATCTTCAATTACCCCTGTCCTGCGCCAACCGATTCCACCTTGCGCCTGCAAATTTCCTTATTTCATCAACCCACTTCCCTTGACACCCACTCTTTGATTATAATTGTCCACCGGTTATCTAACCTGCATGGCCTGCCCAGCTACAGTTTCTTTATCTCATTGTCAATTAGAATATCGGCTATCCCCGTTGCCTCTCCGATTCCCCTCGCTCTCTGTCTTTGTCTTAACGTTACGCCTAACGTTTCTCGTTCCGTGGCTCTTTGCGCGCTCCCTAACTTGTCCCTGCGCTTTTTTGTTAACCTAGAAGTTTCTGTCCCATATGTCAGCACCGGTAGAACGCAATGATTGTACACTTTTCTTTTCAATGACAGGGGTAAGCGTCCAGTCAAGAGTTGGTAATGACTACCGTATGCACTCCAACCCCTTTTTATTGTTCTGTAAATTTCATTCTCATAATCAGGGTCCTCTGTCGGCAATTGACCTGGATAAACATACTTCTGCCCAGACTGTAGAGGCTGACTGGTGATCATGAATTCTTGTTCCCTTGCCAGGATATCGAACATTACCTTTGTGTTCTGCATATTAATGCTCAAGCCCACTCTTACACTTCCTCGGTCATTGGCCTCAATCATTTGTTGCAATTCATCCCCAGTGCAGTTGAACCGGATAGCGTCATCTGCAAACCGGAGGTTGCTGAGGTCTTCGCCGTTGATCCTCACGTCTAAGCCTTCCCAGTCTAATAGTTTAAATACTTCTTGCAAGTATGCAGTGAATAGCATTGGAGAGACCTTCTCCTTGCCTGACCCATTTCTTGATAGGTCATTTTCTGCTTTTTGTTGTGGAGAAGCGAGGTAGCTTTGGAACCTTTGTAGATATTTCCCAAGATATCTAGGTATGCGTCCTGTACTCATTAAGAACGCAATGCCTACATGACTGCGTGTACCTCTACTGAATCAAATGCTTTTTCATGATCTCTGAAAGTCATATAGAGAGGTTGACTGTGCTCCGCAGATTTATAGGTTTCCTGATTGATGACATGGATGTGATCCAATCAAGAGTATCCCTTCCTCTAGCCAGCCTGTTCTCTTAGTTGATTGAAGTGTTGCGCTGATTCAATTGGAAATTGTCCTGGTGAATACTTAAAGCAAGCTGATGGGTCTATAATTCTTCAATTCTCTAACGCCTCCCTTTTTTATGGGTTAGCATAATTTTGGCATTTTTCCAGCTCTCTGGCACCCTTGAAGTCGCGAGGCGTTGCGTAAAAAGGGTCGCAAGCTTGTCAAGCGTAGCATTTCCTCCATATCTGATTAAATCGAATGTTATTCCGTCTTCTTGTGGCGCCTTACCCCGGCACATGCTTTGTAAGGCCATTCTAATTCGATCGCTAGTTATACGAGCAGCCTCTCTACCTTGTTCATCACTACTTCCAATGAAGGTTGCATGGCTGCTCTGGGTACCGTTGGGGCGTGGGGATGTGGAATAGAGATGAAACGGCGGGCTTCTAATCTAATCTAAACGGCCTATATTCATAACATAGCTCAGTTCACTGCATTTTCAGATCTGGAGTGGCACCTGAAATCAGCAAAAAACAAAAAAAATTATGCCGATAGCCAGTGAGGCTTTACTATTCCAGGCGCAACAAAATTAGGAAGGCCGACTAAGCTACATCAAAGTCCCTCCCTTACCAGAACAGGAATTGGCCTTCCTGCTGTAGTATTCTGCCACTGCCTCTCTCATGACACGAGAAACCAATTACCCATAATTATTTCTTATATATATATGCTAATCTCGTATGCACAACATATGGGCTTCTTTAAATGAATCCACCAATATGCCAACTTGTAGATACATTTTTTTCTGTAAAAGATAACGTTGCCATCATCAGTAGCAATCAGCCGCGCGCTAACGCAGAAAGTGAAATACACTCTTAAATGTGTCTTTCTTGTGATATTGTGGCGTGCACTGAGCACAATACACAGCTCCACGACCTTTGCAAATATGATACCCCGACAAAAGCAAACGCTAGACCTAATTGAAAACGTCATGGTCATTCGTGTCTCTTAAGCTTTAAATTAGGTTTGGGATCAGTAGAAGAGCACAGACACTGAGGTTATTTCCAGGTATCGGACTTGCTTTCTTTATGAAACTCAATAATAATACAACCCTAGGATTTCAATCTGGGGACGTTTACAAATTTCGGCAGGACGTATATATATATATATATATATATATATATATATATACATATATATATATATATATATATATATATATATATATATATATATATATATATATATATATATATATATATATATATATATATATATATATTGACTTCCTACCACCTGTTTCCCAGAAGACTGAGCAACGTCAGTAGTGTAATGTAGGTGCCGGGATATATATATATATATATATATGGAGTGTCTTATTTGATATATTAAATAATCGTTAAAACAGATCACCCGTGACATGTTGCACAATTTAGTTTTGAGATAGATTACTCTAAGAACATATTTTCAAAGAAGTAGAAAAAAATAAAGTGAACATTTGAGGGATGAAAACATATTTGCAAATTACCTTTTAAGCTAATTACTTTACGCTAGATATTGCAGCTTGCGAATTGTAGCCGGTGACTTTTAACGTCATGTCCACTTGGAACGAACTCTGGTCTTGAAACCAATTCCGAGATACAAGTTGCCGAATTTGGCGGCAAAATTTATTCGTGTTCCATTGCCCACAGCGCTCCGCCTTCTAAATGTCACCGTGGCGCGCAGTTCAAATTTAATTCCGGATGTTAACGTAGACCCCACGACTTCCGATTTTGGTGCGTACGAAGCGTTGAACAAAAACCAGACGCGGTTGCCCTCATCAAGCCGCGGTGCGCTTAGCCAGTGGACTCGTGGCGGCACCCCGCGGCAGCCACGGTAACTACGTCGCGTAGCCGACCGCAGCTACCAATGGCAGCCGCACATGGGAATCGGCTTTAGAACGAAATGAAGCAGTGAGTGAGCAGCAGCCGTCTGTTCGAAAAGAGAGCGTCCCAGAGAAAGGAGACTTGGCGCTTCGCTTGCAAGTCCTCGAACCGCGTACGACAACAAAACGGGCGTCAGATGTTCAAAGCAGCGTATGCTACCCGCGGACTATGTTACTGCACCAAGCCCTAGAGGTAATTCAGGGCGTCTTAAGAAGAAAAAAAAAAAAATCACCCGTATTGTTATGAGAACCAAAGAGAACCACACGCATATGGATTTCATTTATTGTCGCCTTAATTAAAGGCCCGGAGGCATTACATAAGGTAGTGCTTTATTTAATTCTTCCGACAATGTCAGAACAAATGAGTAGAACGGGAAAAAAGAAACTGGCTGTGGCTTAGCTAAGGTTAAGCCCAGGATGCGAAGCATACTAGCCTTTATTTTAACGCGACAGCGTTAAGGAGCTCGTGTCGCAGAAAAGCCGGTGTCGTCGGCGTCGGCTCAGGCGTGCGGCGCTTGCTCAGGCGCACATTTCGTTGTCGCGCCGAACGCTGCGTTGCTCGACGTTCACCGCATCCGATGCGGGGCGCGTAGTCGCTGCGCCGTAGCAAAACCACCTAGAAACAGTCTCTGTAGCCACCGCAACCTTCGCTTCTCATTCCAACGAGCAGCTCTGTCTCCAGGAGGCATCTCACCTCGTGAGTGTCTAGCAGAGGCAAGCGCAGCTGCTTATATGGGGCTCTTGCATTGCCCAGGGGCGCTGCGAGAAAGGTGCTAAAAAGCGCCCTCTGCGCTAAAATGGGTCGTACCAAGCTCGGTTGTCTGCTTCGGAAAGCACGTTTACACTATGGACCCGCCACTTTCGGTTGTGTTGTTTCACGGCCTGCAGCGAATATCGGGCGCCGAAGATTTTTTCAGGGGTGGCACGCTGCGTAAAGGCAAGAAATTATGTAGTGCCGAATACGTGTACACCGTTCAAGAATTGGGCGGCGAAGTTTTAGCACCGTGTCAATCGCAAGTGAAGCGAGTCGCGTACGAAGTGGAACTTCAGGTAAGGTTTGCACGCTAGCTGCTAGATTCAGGCGCACAAACGCGAGGAAATGCTTGCTATAAATGAATCCACAGCGGCGATAAGCAGACATCATGTGTACGGAACTGCTCGAGCACACGACGGTACGCGCCGCGATGTACGAACTGCTCGAGCGCACGATCGTACGCGCCGCGACGGCAACGGCGGGCCTCCTGCAATCTTTGTTGACTGCATGCCGCTAAACAAGTAGTTATGCCTGCGTTGTAGTAGCGGCCATCTGTCCTTTTTAGTAACTGGTAATAACTGATGCAATGCATATGAGCTCGCACGTACGTGCGAATCGCGCTGCAGGCGCGCGAGCTCGTAGGTGGTGGTGGTGGTGATGTTGAAGCAGGCGGGGTTAGCCTGGCATACATAGCCGGCAATTGTTCCGCCTGATCCTACGCCGCTCGCTTGATGTAGGTTTTAATGACAGCGCTCGAACATCGATGTGCTGCAATCAATACTGCCTTGCTGCGTTGCCTCAACGTGCTGGCTTGAGATCAAGGATGAGCGCATTTAACTCTCTTAATCTGTGCTCCTCGTAGTGGAGTAGTGAATTGTCATCGAATGAGCCCGACCATTTGCGCTCATTTGCACACACCTGGTCACTTCACCACTTCGCATCGGTCGAATTGTTAATTGTCGCTGTGGCCGGGTCTCGAATCGTGAATTGCCAGCCATGCCTGCTGCTATGTCGGTCTGCTGTCGGGACTGTAGGCGCAAAAGACCGAAATTTAGAACGCAGATAATCAAGCAAGCTTCAAGACAGGCGAAGCAGTCAGCATGGCGCGAAGTTTCGCTTTCTCAGCGCGACAAACTGCAGCTATGCAGCGCGCCCGACGCTCCACTTCGTGAGGTCTTGAAGGAAAACGGTAGAATCTGATGTTGGGATTCAGGCCTTCTTGTTCATGGCAGCCCACGACGCAGAAGTAATGACGGTGACGCCTTCTCGAGGCTGGGCTAGGTCTCTCCGGATCGGCGCCACCGATTCCGTCTGCTCTCAGCATTGCGTCCCACGGCACACGGAGAGCCCGTTTTCGTTAAACTATAGGCTGCGGCGAGCTCGCAGCGTGGTCGGCATGGTCTGCGAGAAGTGACGAGCCTTTTCGCACTCGCAACGGGGCAGAAAAAAGTGCGAATCGACGCAAAACTCGGCCTAGAAACGTGCTTCGCCACAGCCAGGGCTCAATACGACCCCAGCTGGTACGACCCAGATGTCGTTTCCCGCGCCGCCACCAGGCGCCGCTACTATACCTCAAACTCCAGCGCAAGACGCCCATACCGCCGCGACGCCGCGAGCGACGGCGAGAGTTGGAGCCCCATTTCTCCTCTGTCGTGACGTCATGGTGTCACGTGGTCAGCCTTGAAGGCGACGCCGCGAGCGACAGCGCGAGTTGGAGCCCCGTTTCTCCTCTGTCGTGACATCACGGTGTCACGTGGTATTGAAGGCGACACAACCGCGCCTGAGGAGCTGGGTTGAGCTCTAGTGATATGCTTCGCATAAAAGGCGAATAAGCAACTGCAAATGGAAAGCTGAGGGCAGTTTTGAGCTGCATGGTTAAACTTACTAAAACTAACGCCAGGAAAGTGAAACTGGGACAACAAGTTTTACTTTCGCGCAGATAGTTTCATTACAAACCAAAAATGAGAGTTCACAGACAAAGAAACGGACAAAATAATTTTAATAAGAATGTCAGCCCGAACCTGCTGAAAAATTACGTTAGCGAGAGATAATGAGAGCACTAAGGAACCGAAAACGGTTGGAAGTCCACGATTCTGTCTCAGCAAAATTGCTGCTGGAACGTTGGGTACATCTACACTGCCTTGACAATACTACGCGTACAATATAAGTAATGGTAAACGCGGTTGTGCCGCACTCAAGCGAGCCTAGAAACAGCGACGACTCGTTAGACGAACTCATTTCGAGAGCGAATTCCATTTGGGCGAAGCCGGGCAAGCAAAAAGAGCCGTCCGGCATCTGGGTCCCGATAATCGCCGATGCTCCGGGCGTAATTACACTGAGAGCAGGACGAAGGATAGACTGACAAGCTGGAGTTGTGCAATTTTGCAGACGACTTTTGCTTTCGTATCCGTTTCGTTTCGCTCCGGTGATGTCGAAACTGCTCCAGCAGAACGATTCTTGCCTAGAGTGCCTGTCGCCATCTAGCGAATGAACTTCGATATGTGAACGGCTAACTCTCAGCGCAACATGAGATGGCGCCACGTACCTACGCCGGGTAACTCCCCTTGATAATTTGAAAGTGCCGCCACTTATTGAACTCTGCCCCGCCACGCGACGTCCCTGTCGTTTTTGTTGCTACATTTTGTATGTTGCCAAAAAATGGGGTTGTCCTCAGTATGCTGAGTAATATGCGGATATTCCATCACCTCGCACGTTGTCAACTGCTTTTCAGTCGGAAATGCAGCACAGTAGGATTTGCTTTCCGCTGTGAACGATTATGTGTGAAGATACTGCCTCTCCATCGCACTTTTCGTGACTGTTGGGATCCGTTGCCTGTTTTACAGTAAACTGAAATAGCGGCTTGTAGACAAGCGTTCTCTCCAGCTTACTTCGATGTGTGCGTCAGTCACTTAGACACATTGAATGCACGCCCTGAAAAAAAAAAAAAAGTTAACGGCAAGTATACCCGTGGAATTGCGGATGATGAGCGCTAGCTTGTCTACATGGCGTTTTTAATGCGTAAGCATTCTTTGGCGAGTACTTCAGCCCCGTCATGCGGAAAGTATAATGCCTTCTGTCTGCACAAAAATGCGTAATTTGCAAGCTTAAGGGATTTAATCCTAATACTGTAAACGTAGATGATTGAAAGTTTTATAAAAGAGAAGAAACAAAATAAACACCCCAAAAATAAAAAGAGGAGGAGGAGGAGGAAGCAGGAATAGACAGAAAGACAAGGAGGTTAGCCAGTTCTCCGACCGGCTGGCTACCCTGAGCTGGGGAGAGTGGGTAAGGGGAGTAAATGATAATAGAAGAGAGATGTTACGAGAAAAAGGAAGGAAAGAAGAGCAAAAAGAAAAAAGGAACGGAGAATAAAGTACTGCTTAAACCCTGTCTCTAAGACCAGTTTTCCGCAAGAAGCGCAACAACACTTTCAGAGCCATCTGCACTGAGGACTGTCTCGGCCAGTGTCCCAGGACCCCTTCCTCAGACAAAGGGCGTTTGTCAAGGCTATATAACACCCTTGATAGTTCTTTCCTGAGCGCACTGAAGCGGGGACACTCACAGAGAAGGTGCGGGATTGTTTCCTCGCAGCTGCATTTACCGCATGTAGGGCTATTGGCCAATAAAAAGAGAATTCCCATAGAGACACAGAGGGCTCCTTAGAAAATGCGCAGGGAGCTTATAGCAGCGGTTGGCCAGCTTAAACTTTTGTATAAGCCAAGTTGAAATTTGGGGGTGGGCTGACTAGAAATTTGGCGTTAGGCCAACTGAAATTTCGAGTTAGGCCAATTGAAAGTTGGGGGTGGGCCAACTCGAAGTTTGTGGGCAGGCCAACTGAAAGTTTGTGGGCAGGCCAACTTGAAGTTTAAGGGCAGGCCAACTTGAATTTTGGGGCCAGGACAACTTGAAGTTTGGAGCCAGGACAACTTGAAGTTTGGTGCCAGGACAACGTAAATTTGGGAGTGGGCCAACTTGAAGTTTGGGGGCAGGCCAACTTGAAGTTCGGGGGCAGGCCAACTTGAAGTTCGGGGGCAGGCTAACTTGAAGTTTGGGGCCAGGCCATCTTGAAGTTCGGGGCCAGGACAACTTGAAGTTTGGGGCCAGGCTAACTTAAATTTTGGAGTGGGCCAATTTAAATTTGGGGTATGCGTACTCATACTTAGACAACTCCAGTGTAGTTTCTGCATTAAGTTCTTGAATTTGCTTTTGCGACTTTTGCGAGACACTTCGGCACCTGTTATTGGTGTGTCCCGCTTTCAATGCGCAGTGCATGTCGTTAGCGAGGGTATATCATTCGCTTTGCGAGCGATGTACGACGCTCGAGGGATGTTTGTTGCCCAGTGGTCTTGCGTCTCTACGCGATCAGGCTTATCGCGCTCTACTTGCTTTTCTACAATAAACTAACTTTACCTCAAGGGCGACAGTAAAGCTGAGCGTGTGATTCTACATTAAATGTGTGTGTGTAGGTTGGCATCTTAGGTGACGTCGGCAGTTGTTTACTTACCTTACTTCAGCTGCCTTGACGTGAGCTGTGTTCGATCTCACAAGCGCCGTTCAGTAGGGAGTGTCCATGTGGCGAAGGCAGCCTTCTGAAAGAACTAAAGATAACTAGCCCGCGTTAATTTAGATTCCGTGCGACTCAGAAATGTGGGTGTAGGAGCTACAGGACGAATGGAAGCGGAATGTCAGGTTCTCCGGGCATGCAGCATTTAAACGACGAAATGGCAAAACAGAAGACCAAAATGCGCAGCCTAGTTTGAGGCTTCACACCTTACGTATTTTTAACTTTTGCGAACCCACGGCAGGAACAACCCACTGACCGCCAGTGACTAGTATTTACCGAAACTTCGCATCACGTTTCGTCGACAGAAGCATTTATTTGCCATGTCAACGAAATCGAACGCATATCCACTATAAAAAAAGGGGTTTTGGTTTCTCCTTGCTGTTCGTATTTTGTCAAGTTTTGTTTGCACTTTTGTTCTCTAGGCATAGTTTAGGCGACCTTACAATACGTTTGCGTTTACTTGTATTTTTTTCCATGGTTTTTGTTACCTACTTATATTACTATATTGATTTTATTACAAGCATGAGACTTTTGTTTTTTGCACAAATTACATGCACTAATTCTCACTGCACTTCATTGTCGTTAATAATTGTCTAATATTTACTTTGTTAGCAGAGTATATGAACTCTTTCTGCTCCCTGAAGGATGCGATACTTAAGGTTCGTTTTGGGCAAAGGCTGCCGACCCCCTAAGAAGGTTTTGAATAGGCTTTTTCACCGCTCTTCTAGACATCCGTGTAATGCTCAGTAAACTTGTAATTTGATTTGATCATTGGCATATTCTGCAAATGATTCGGAAACAGCAGCCAGTCTCAAAACGAGTGCAACGACTGCCTCATGACACGACCCTTCGATTCTGTACGTCTGTGTGCTCACCGCTTATTTTTCGAAAAAACAAACAAAGCACATACTTACCTTTCTTCTGCTTAGTCATTGTTCACAAGTTTATCATTACGGACGCGCAGTGCTCATGGCGAGTGCTAGAAATGACTGATCGCGTGCGCAATGTATACAAATTGCCAACAAATGAGTACGACTCTAATATTGAGCAGGTTTTCTGAGTGGGAACTCTGATTTAGGCGCAGTCGTGCATTCCACACAAGTGCTGCTCTGTGACTCAGAGACAGTGCAAAAGAAACCATAAGAAGTACGGCTTGGGTAAGACTCTAGATTTCGCTTAGTATGTTATACCTGTGCTGGCTGTTTCGTTACGTTGGTGTTGTTCTTGTTTGGCCCTTATATCATACTCCACCCATTTCGTCGAGCGCGAACAAGAGAGATTGTTTTCCGCAAGAAAAAAAATTATTCTTTCTCACTTCTCTATTGGAGGCGCCACTGTCACGACTTCCGCATTCTGCCGAGATTGCAATCCACCTTCCGGTTCTGGATTTGTGTAGCGCGACGGAGAACTGTTTGTGGGTCTTCCTAAATCGCAAAGTAAATAAAGAAAGAAGTGGATGCTACGAATATGGAAACTACCGCTTGAGGCACTTCAGAAAAGTGGGCTTTCTCTCCTGAATGGAATCGGTTGCCCCCTTTCGCGGTCACGGATAGCGGATCTATGCGGCGCCTTCTCGCCCCACGAAACTTGTGGGACAAAACGACTTCTCTCAGGCACGTCCGCAGTGTTTGCGTTCCGCGGAACAATGTTTTCACGACGAATCGCGGTGAGGTTGAAGGTGCATTACGTCATAACCACGCGACGGCCCATGCAGTTTCTTTTATTACTTACACGTTTCGTCTCGATCGCATCGCACATCGCTGCAGATTGAACGTGCCGCGTTCTTTCATAAGTATAGGCGTTCAATTGCAGGAGCACGAAAACAGCGTTTGGACAACCAAAAGAAAGTAAGTAAAATAAAAGTCCTGCCAGCTGACGTAGAAGCTACGAAGAAGAGAAAAGAAAGACAACTTCAGTGGGCAGTGAGTTGTGGCGTTCGCCGCCACGTTTGGTTCGTTTCGCCAAAGAAATGTGGCTCGAAAATGCTAGAGTAAAGTGGTTTTTACTGGGAGCCGTTGCCAACGGACACCCAAGGCCACATTTCACGAGGACTCACCTATAGGCTGCGTCGTGGTCTTTCGTTTTCATCGTTGTAAGGTCACCCTATGATTTCGACAGCCAAGCTATGCCTCATGCTCTAAAACTTTTGGCTTTTGGCAACCTGGCGTCATGGGAAAAGATAAGCGTCATGCCATGAGACATTTAGCAACATGGCGTTATAGTAAAACTAAAGCGTTCTGCCTTGAGCATCAAGCTGAATCAGAGAAAAAATCTAGTTACTTTTTGTTTACCAACAACATTCTATTAGCTTTTTTATGAGAGATATCCGTCTACTTAATGACAGATATTGATGAGAGATAGCTGCCTGATAAATTTTTTCACAGATACTTTTCTCTTTCGGTAATTCATTTTTCGTTTGTCCTAAAGCGATATTATATTTTCTCTGAACGCGCAATTCTCTTTTACCTATTCAATATTTTCCTTGTTTATTTGTAGAATCTATAACAACTTCTCTCTTTGCTTCATTTTACCATATATTTATTGGCATGTGGAAGACCCAACTTCCAGTTTTCACTTTAGTAGGTCTGCCTGTATAATGTGCACATTTATTTTAATGTCAATACACGTCAATTTAATTGAAGAGAATCCAAATCGGATCAGCGAGGACTTATTGCAGCCTTCACAAGACAGGGCATGCGGAATCATGTGAGCCGTGGCCCAGCGGTGGTAAACTTTGACTTGGCCCATGATGTGGATGCAGTATTAACGACCGCCTGCTCGAAGAAGACCACTCGACAGCGCTGTCTAAGATCCACGGCAATCAGTGCAACCCAGATGGAATTACTTCCGGCAAGCGCTTCGCTCAGGACACAGGTAAGAGAAGACTGCGCAGGTTCTGTCCCGTGGAATTGCGCCGGACAAGGAAGCGCACAACTGTGGAAGAAAATAAGAAAACTCTGTGTCAGGTCGTGCGCGAATTTCCGTTCCACCTTTTTTTTCTTTCTTTTTATAATCGTTGGTGCTCAACTTTCCCGATCACGTACTTTCTCCATCCATCTATTTCATGATGATGTCGTCGTCGTTGCGGTTGTTGCTGCTGTTGTTGTTGCGACTTCAGTACGATTTTGTCTACTTCTCACAGTGTCCTTTATGGGCGTCTCACTCATGCCTCTCTTTTTATCCCCCGGGGGGCGGCATTTCGCCAAGACTGGCTACAAATTAAGCTTTTACTTTTTCTTCAGCAGGTGATTCGGCAGCGCTTCGTTTCTATGACCTTGTCGTTTGTGGGTAGCAGCAGTTTCAGCAAGCTGCCGTTCTTGTACATTCTTAAGGCGTCGTGACTGAGCTCATTCGAAACAGGGCCACCCGGACCAGCGAGATTTGTCTCTATAGTATGGCCGCTAAGTCTCGGGTCATGTTCGGCCTAGTTGCCATGGTCACCTGAGCTGCTTATGAGGCTGAACTGCGCCTCGCTTTCCTGTAACCAGAAACTTTTCGTGATTAGTTTGACGAAGTTACGTTCTCAGGCTACGATCAGTTTGTCTTTCTGTAGAGACCACTGCGGCAATGAGCTTCCTATGGGCTTGCAGTCTACTTAAGGCTATTCATTGGTATTGAGATGGCTAGTATGGCGTCAGGATAAAACAGCTTCTACTTAACTCCGTGAAATAAATGGGGGTGGGGAAGAGTGTTTCGAAGTGGCAATTCCGGAGTGGGAATGCCTCTGGAATCACTCCACATTTTGGAACAGTCGGAACGGCACGGGATTCAATGGGAACCTGAGATTTCGCAATAGAGCTGGAATGAAGTGTCCGTAGTCCTGGAGCGCTAAACGCTGGTTTTAAGACAGTTGACGAAACCGGTGAGTTGCTCAATGAGACTAACTACACTTTAAGAAACGTTTCCCCAATGGGGTATAGGTGGTGCCCAAATCGAACGCCAAACGACCGCTTCTTTGGAGTAACAGACCACACATCTCGAAGTAGGAGCTTTTGTGAATTAGATGTGCTGGAAGCATTTTGCACAGCTGTAAATGCATAGTAGCTGTCATGCCTTGTACATATCGTATCGAGAGGAATCTATGCTTCGGGGCCAGCTGAAATTGTTATTTGAATATATGTGAAACGCATATAGCCTTTCGCTAGTCAGAAGGTGGACCAAATCGAAGGAAATTTGTAGAATTTGAGAAGAAACTAAATTATAAATACTGGAAGAATCATAATCTTGTTTTAGGGCCTTAGTATTATGAAAGAAATGACGTAACACTTTCAAATATAAGGAAAAGAAATAAGGAAGAAGTTTAAGAGTCCGTCCTGCACCCATGACAACTTCTGCAGTTTTGTGAACAACATTTGTTAGAACATCTAAACTGAGCATATGCAATATATTAGTGCTTAGCTTGTGTGCCAGTGTTAGAATATCAACGTAACCAAATTGTTGTCATTTATGCCAAGCAAAATTATTTCTCCATTTCCCTATTCAGATAGGAGCTCCTTAGGTAAAGCTTGCTCTTCAATGAGCACCACATAGTGAGAAAACTTCTCCCGTCACCCAATCTCACTTTTGATACGTTTTGCCAATTCATGTGTCTCCAATAATTAACAGCAGGACTTTTGCAATCGCTCCAAATCACATTGTAACAATTTCACGCAAGCTGCAAAATCAGACATCAAATGGCGGCGTGCCGATTCAATCAGTTTGAGCATCGGGTGGCGCCAATGTTAACGCCGACAGGAAAGCGAGGAATGATCTAAGAAAGCTAACGCTCTAAAAAAGAAAGCGTCAACAAAGTGTTCACGCTAGCTAAGACAAGGTCAACGTACACTGGGGTTCAAATGATTCGTTGATTAAATTCTTTAATATCGTTCTATCCCGTATGTCTATGTCATCTTTATATTCATTCTTCACTCCTCTTGTATATTATTCGTACAGTATTTCATCAATAAATTACCTGGACCTTGACTTAATTAGCATAGATACTAGGTTGACGCGTTCTTCTTCTTACCAAGAGGCCAATTGATCCGATCTCGCTGATAGTTCAACCTATGGTGCAGTGTGTTTAAGTTTTCGACTATCTTAGTGGTAATTACACCCGTGTCATTAAATTTATCTACTCTGAAACTAATTCCCGCTTCATGTCTTACTGAGACCTACATTTATCTTTTGCGACTTGCTACGATGCCCTGGAGGCGCGAAATGTCCGTCATTTTTCTGGAAGTGGTTACGAGATGCCCAGATCCCAGGTACGCCAAATCCGTGTGAAGTCAACTTAGAAAACCTTGTCTTTAGAAAATGTCAAAAGCAGTGCTCTGTGCTCCGTGAAAACAGAGAATTCGAAAAGCGACGCAGATTCAGGCCACAAAACCGCAGCAGAGACATACGGTATGTAGTATTTTTATAAATGAGCTTACAAAAATACTCTACTGTTTATGCCAGTTGACCGCTCCACTAAGAAAATATTCATGTGATAGGCACCCTCATTAATAGCCCACAGAGCCGTGCTTTCGGAAGCAGTGCGTTTTATAAATTTAGTATACAGCTCTTATGTTCCAAAATGCATTTATATTTAGCAACAGGACACTTTTTACGTCAATCATTTTACAAAACTTTCTTGCCAGTGCCCTTATCATTGATCGATTGATTTGTTATTAGATTAATGGATAGGCTGAAGGTGAACAGAGCAGTATGGTGTGACGGGCGCGATTCAATACATTTAACAGGGAGTGTTTGGGTAATAACGTTGATGGCATTTTGGTACAGTCAGACCACGGCGTCGAATTTGCACTTTCTTGACACACGTCATTCACCGTCCAGTATGAGCCCAGAATTAAAAAGAGCACGTGCATTGTGCACGCATAACAAGAAAGAAGTGAGAAAGAAATTCCTGCCTGTACACTAGACGTGCAAAATTTACATACGGCTTTTTACTCACGGTGATGCAAATCCAAAAGTTTCGTTTCCGCCTTCTTCTTTCAGATTTCTTTTTTTTTTGTCACCGTGGGGCACAATGAAGTGCTTCAAGTTTGATGGGTAGGGGAGACGCGTCTACTTTCATATTCAAATCACAATGCATCGAGCGATTCTCTTTAGGGCGCCCCAACGAGAGCTGCTTCGACTAGCTATCAATCAACAAAGGAGTTCAGAAACGTTTTCTTTCTACATCAACGTTAAAGACTTTTTTCGACTGCATATTATTAGTCATGAGCATTACGCTTCGAATACCGGAAATAATAACTACTGTAGAAATTCAACTAAATATATAGGCGATCATAAAGCCGACTTTCTAAAAGGTGTGCGTGACGCAATCTTGTGGGCTGATTGCATTTTTTTTTTGTGCCGAAGCCTTACTTGCCGAAAGCGAGGGCACTGATTAACATCTGTAAGTTGATGCCTGCAAGGAACTATGGAATGTGTCCGGAAGTATGGAGTAAGCTTCCTTCCCCGTTCATATGGACCCTGCAGATCTGAACTCAACTATAGGCTATCTGTGCCTTTGGAGTCGACGTTGAAGCTACAAATGAAATCTAAGCTTCCTTACAGCCTTCACTAGCACGCGGTGCCATATCGAAGTCAGAGTTCAATACCTACATGCGTCCCCAGAGTGGGGTAAGTTTTTCTTGTTTTCTTGTGTGAATGACTGAGACAAGCGCAAGCGAGCACTCGATCGCTCGCGTTAGACGATATTAGAAATACATTTGTTATGCACAAGTTGAAGACAGAAAAACTGGAAAAAATATCTAATAACCATACTTCTTACTCTTTGCAATTGCTGTACCGCCCATGAAAGGTTTTAACGGAGTCCATTGATAAGAAGCAAGACCGGTAATTAAAATTCTTGACATTCGTTCAGGGCGAAATATAAAGCTGTTACAGCATGCTGTTTTCATATTAGCTTCTAGCGGAAGCATATTAAACTACAGGTTGGCTTGTTGTGTAGTCAGTAAGACAAGCGTGGTTCTTTACATATTCATGCGCCCTTGTGAAAGTTTGTACTTTTAATCTAGTAACAGATATCTAAATCTCCTTCGAGGAAATTCAGTGCACTTGTTGAAAAGTGCACCGAAAATATGAAGCACTTAAATACCAGTGCCTCCGGACAGGCGAAGCACTGATTGCGATAGCAAATAATTAGCCATACGAAGTAAGGTTAGCCGTTTTATCAGCTGCATAAACTGCCGTAGACCTTCGCTGACTAACTAAAATTCGCAATTACGTTGTCACGCGCGCACAGACAAACACGACCACATCTCACTCGAGGACCGCAGACACTCGCTGTCCGAACGCTGTAGTGAGGAAGAGCGGCAGCAGCGGCGAGCGCGTTCCACTTCGCACTGCCTCTCGCTTCAGCGCGAGCTATAGGCCCGCGAGAACGCAGCGCACACTAAGACGTTAGCTATCTCAAATTGCCCATATCTATTGCTTTCGAACTCGGTGTAGATGGCCTCCTAGGGAGGACGTGTGGCCGAGCTCAGCCGCCACTGCCCGAGTAGAAGAGGCGGCGCACACTAGTGTAAAGGGACAGAGCATTTCTTTATAGAGTGTCGCAGGTTCGACATGCACAGAAAAGGACATCTAGAAGGTTCCCTTCGCCAACTTGCATTGGGCATTGCGCTCCCTGTGATACTGTCTCTTGGGGGGTCGGCACTATAGGACACTGCAAAAGGAGCGTATTTGATGCCATATTTAATTTTATGTAAGTGAAAAAACAGAGACTGCCACGTTTTACTTCCTTCAATATGAACACAAAAATATTAACTTCAAATTTTAAAATAGTACAGCCTGAAAATTGATAGTAACGATTAGCAATCATTTAACATCATTTCTAAATTACAAAATTTAATTTAAGCATTCTTTTCTTCTTACCTACTGCCGCCTCGCATTCATGGCCGATCCCCCGTAGTGGGTTGAGCCGTATCCGTAGGCACCAAGCCAAACCAAACCAAGCAAAAAAAGAAAGGGTCAGCCAAGCGCCGTCGCCAAACAAGAGAAGGTCCACGTACCTGGTGATTTGAAATAAATCGATTAAACGTTGATAATGCGGCCACGGTACGATTCGGGCATTTTAGTGAGACGGGCTTTGCGAACTTCGGCCGGCTTCTTCAGGTGGCTGGCCCGGGCTTTGGCCAAAGGGACTTCACGCGCGTCGGCACTCTCAGAGCCCGTCGAGTACGCGCAGCCTCGGCACGTTTCCGCTTCCGCTTTTCAGGGTCGCTTTGTTGTTGGTAAACAACTGCAAAGTAGTCATCTGCTGGATAGGAAATGCCCAAGGTACAATTTTTCCCGCCATGTTTTAACATTTTTGTGAAGAGTAAACGGCAGGTTGGTCCGCCGCCTAGGCGGATGCCATTCAGCAGGCGAAGCGCAGTTGAACCTGCAGGTTGCAGATTCAACTGAAATCGAAAGTTAAAAGACACACGCTGCATTAATATTAGAGAAAATGTTTTAACTCAGCGTGGCAATTATACCGCCATGTATAGCATCCCTGCTAGGAGCGAAATGCAGGGGAGAGCAAATTTCCATGGGGTAGCAGCGTGAAGGGCCTAAGTCCCTGGGTGATGCAGCTAAAATAGGAATTGTACAGGCAGTCTTGTTCTGGTGATAGTTTGACGTGAACGACACTTGTAGAGAAATTGAAAGCGTTTATTGGAAACGCCCACGGCTCGAGTCCGTGATGTCAGCTGCACGAAGTGTTCGAAGCGAGGTGCACCTTGTGTTCGGCGTGCTTTCGAGCAGCGGCGGCTTGCGACAGCCGAGATCTCCTTCTACGGTAGTTGAACCACAGCCCTGAGCTGGTGGCTGCTAAGCCTAACGTGGCGGTCGCGTCAACGCAGGCGATGACAGCGATCGTCGTGGCCTTGGGCCGCACCATGGTGGTCTCCTGCGTTGACGCGTGTTCTGCGCAGAAATGAAGAATCAATAACGTATGGTGGCGGTAGGAGGCTACGTTGTACAAACGGCATACGAGAAACTCGATTGTAATTCATCACTATCGAAAACCCTATGTCCAGCGGGGGTGTAGTTGTCGATTATTAACTGCGACAGTCTGGCTGCAAAGAGCCCGCTATTCAAATAGCAAAACTTGTTATACCTTTGCACTTAAGACGGACTTGCTCATTGCTTGCTCAGACAAATTATACTTGAATTTGTGCATTGGGCCGCTATGCCTTAGCAGGTCGTCTTTTCTTGAATAAGCATTGCGAAAATCAAGCGGCGAAATATCCACTATACAGAAAAAGTGTTGCACAGTGCCGAAGAAGCCCATTACACTGCACCACAAAGATAATTTACCAAAAAATATTGTTGTATGTGAAAATTAGGGGATGGTCTTTCTCGCAACTTCTTTTGTGTGCTTTTTTGCCACGTGTGCGTATGTTTTAATTCGTGCGGTCTGCGTACGTTTGCGTTATTCGTCGTGTATGGTCTTATTTTTTCTTGCTTCATATTTTTGAAGTACGACAACACTTTACCAAATACACTAACACTCAACTCTCCCCTCAGAAACGAGCGGTCCTATGGCCGTTCATCGTTGTTCCTCTCATTTCGGCAGAAATACGTTATACCAGCTATAAGCAGTAAAACGCAGTTTGCTAAATCATATTTCCAATCTCATTTGTCCCCCTGTTTTCTTTTTTTTACACCTCATTATTTTCTCTCCCTAAATCGAAGTACCAACCTGTGCGTTCCCTGATAGTCAGAGCGGGCGCCGGTGTCCTGTCGTGCGTGGTGAAAGCGTTCGCTTCCGGTTCCAGCCGCACCCCGACCAGCTAGTCCATGGCGGGTTTGAGACCCGTCAGAGCCAGTGGCTCACTCGGAGCCCTGGTTGCGGCTTCCGGTTTCCCGCCGTCGCCGGTTTCCCGCCGTCGCCTCGAACAGCTCGACGCGTAGTCGGGACTCTGGCACAGGAGCTGCGCGGTTCTCACTGCTCCTGGCACGACTACGTCGGCGCGAAACACACTTGATCGAGAACGAGGGAGTCCGTGTAGTTACCCACCACGCAGTCGAGGCTGGACGCTCGCTCACCTGCAACATGGGCAGATCGGAGATTAGAATTGTCAGTCGGGGCGAGTTGGCGTTTGTTCCATCTTTGAATAATGTTTGGAACTGGGATAGTTCTGAGAAGGGTACTGGTTTGGGCTTGGTCGGCTAGCATTCATGACCTATGTTATTTGCGCACCATTTCGAACGAAGACTGGGGGACGGCAGACACAAGCGCAAACTTTCAACATAATCTCCAGTCCCCCAGTCATTGTTCCGAGTGGTGTGCAAGTGACCTTGATCGGGGAACAGTTCACTGCACAACTTGATAAGTGCACTGTATACCACGCACAAATCCTAATGTCGCCGAATGCAGGAGGTATAAGCTGCAAGTGCTCAGTGTGCACAGCATCAGTGCGTCAGCGTGGCCTCCATCCACCGTCTTCACTCGTACGCACCGCGCCGTAGTGAGGCTGTATGCATGCTGTGTTGGAGGGGAGTGGCTTAATGAGGTAGGTTATAGCTGTTCAATAAAGAATGATTTAATTTTGATTGAGAATTCTTACGCCTCAACTGGAACCGGTGTCTGCGAGGCTTTCGCTGCGTGCCCACGCTAATTCTCGCCAAGCAGAGGAGCTTCGAGTGAAACAGGGGTGCGTCGACCAACACTTCCAGTCGGTTCGAGTCCTGCACTTCCGGTGGCCGGTCTTCGAAGTCCGTGCCGTCGGCGACCGCTCTACGCGTAAAATGACGCCTCTGGCTTGTGTCGTACACGGCTATCCAAAAGCAGCGCGACGTCACAGGTCACGTTCAGTGGCTCGTTGGGCCTCGCCAACAGGACCTTGTCCCAACGGACGCCACACCGCGGGGCGTCTGTAACAATGCATGGCAAGAAATGAGTAGAGAAAATTTGTACGATGAGCACAACAGGAAGCGCCTTGCTAACTGAGGCCCGACCTACCTGCCTGAGGACACAAAACATTTTGTTTTTAAGAGGGGCGTTTAATTTTTTTTCTAGTGTTCTATACGTTGGCTCCTTCAGTCCCGAATCATGATCGCTGGTCGATGACTGTGTGAAGCTTCATGCGAACTCGCTGGAAAATCCATTGAAAGCATGTCAAGATAGTATAACATGTCATTCTGCGACTTATAGCGAGCCTCATTTGCAGCGTCATTAAATATTTTTAAAATATATAGTCATTCGTGCCACGTTTCTTCATAGCAAGAAATAAATTTTCATCTGAAAGCGTTACGTTATTTACCAGCTGTAAACATTGCGAAAGAATAAAATAGAATTACTCGTTTGCCAATGCTTACGTAACGTTGCAGCTCGAACGTCCCCATCAAACATGGTAGGGCCTTCAACAATATCTGTAGTGATGCACTCAGGTGAGAAACGTAGCTACTTAAGGTAGGCAAGGGGTTCAACGTGCCCTATGCATAATGCCCGTCGTCCTTTCCTTGCCACGAATGCAAAGAAATAGCAAAAATGAGAAACCCGTACAGAAATGTGTACGCTATGAGATGAAAGGGGTTAAGGCACTGATTTAGTCCTCGTAGGGTGCAAGCATAATGACATGCCAAAACGAGAATCAGCTTGTTGGGCAGCGTGTCGCACCTGATGGCAACTTCACGAGAGCACAGTTCACAAATGAAAGTTTACGATGTGGGAAACCGAGAGCAGTGTGATTGCTTGGAAAAGTCTCCGTGATGAGCTGTGTTGAGTCCGATCGAGACTGATCGGAATCTAATTCCTGGCTTGCGATTCGCTCCTTCCCGCACATTGCAGAAATCGGGTGCAGTCACCGCTAAAAGTCCCCGTGTAACACTGGCATTACTTACTTGTGTGTGGAACAGAGCGAAACGGAGCATTCGAGACATTTTCCACCAGCACTTCACCTACAGAAACACATTTCATCATCATCATCATCATCATCATCATCATCATCATCATCATCATCATCATCAGCCAGGTTACGCCCACTGCAGGGCAAAGGCCTCTCCCATATTTCTCGAACTACCCCAGTCATGTACTAATTGTGGCCATGTTGTCCCTGAAAACTTCTTAATCTCATCCGCCCACCTAACTTTCTGCCGCCCTCTGCTACGCTTCCCTTCCCTTGGAATCCATTCCGCAACTCTTATTGACCGTCGGTTATCTTCCCTCCTCATTACGTGTCCTGCCCATGCCCATTCTTTTTCTTGATTGCAACTAAGATATCATGAACTCGCGTTTGTTCTCTCACCCAATTTGTTTTTTTCTTATCCCTTAACGTTACACCTATCGTTCTTCTTTCCATAGCTCGTTGCGTCGTGCTTAATTTAAGTAGAACCCTTTTCGTAAGCCTCCATGTTTCTGCCCCATACGTAAGTACTGGTAAGACACAGCTGTTATAAACTTTTCGCTTGAGGGATAATGGCAACCTGCTGTTCATGATCTGAGAATGCCTGCCAAACGCACCCCAGCCCATTCTTATTTTTCTGATTATTTCAGTCTCATGATCCGGATCCGCAGTCACTACCTGTCCTAAATAGCTGTACTCCCTTACCACTTCCAGTGCCCCACTACCTATCGTAAACTGCTGTTCCCTTCCGAGAGACTGTTAAACATTACTTTAGTTTTCTGCAGATTAATATTTAGACCCACCCTTTGGCTTTGCCTATCCAGGTCAATGAGCATGCATTGCAGTTGGTCCCCTGAGTTACTAAGCAAGGCAATATCATCAGTGAATCGTAAGTTACTAAGGTATTCTCCATTAACTCTTATCCCCAATTTTTCGCAATCCAGGTCTCTGAATACCTGCTGTAAACACATTGTGAATAGCATTGGAGAGATTGTATCTCCCTGCTTGACGCCTTTCTTTATTGGGATTTTGTTGCTTTCTTTATGGAGGACTACAGTGGCTGTGGAGCCGCTATATATACCTTTCAGTATTTTTACATACGGCTTGTCTACACCCTGATTCCCCAATGCCTCCATGACTGCTGAGGTTTTGATTGAATCAAACGCTTTCTCGTAATCAATGAAAGCTATATATAAAGGTTGGTTATATTCCGAAAATTTTTCTATCACCTGATTGATAGTGTGAATATGGTCTATTGTTGAGTAGCCTTTACGGAATCCTGCCTGATCCTTTGGTTGACGGAAGTCTAAGGGGTTCCCGATTCTCTTTGCAATTACCTTAGTAAATACTTTGTAGGCAACGGACAGTAAGCTGACCGGTCTATAATTTTTCAAGTCTTTGGCGTCCCCTTTCTTATGGATTAGGATTATGTTAGCGTTTTTCCAAGATTCCGGTACGCTCGAAGTCATGAGGCATTGCGTATACAGGGTGGCCAGTTTCTCTAGAACAATCTGCCCACCATCCTTCAACAAATCTGCTGTTACCTCATCCTCCCCAGCTGCCCAGAAACACGTTTGTAACGGGACAAATCAAGCTAGGGACAAAAACAAGCGCGAAACTTGACATTGGGGTGCAAAACGACAGTGCAGCTGCTCATTTCGTGCAGTGACACTCAAGATAGATGTTCTGTCAATGAGTAATTGAAGCCTCACGTTCACAGGATGGCAGGAAGCGTACCTGCCGGTTACGCAACTATAGGCTTGTGTTTCGCAGGTGGGCCGCACCACGTCACCCTAAGCGTAGCGGCCGGCCACGCCCTGGATCTTCACGCCCCTGGCGTCATCGATGGCTGGAGGGCACGCCTGCGCTGTTGAAAAGTACAAGCCACAAAGTAAGTCAGTCAACCTCAAGAAGAAAAATTTTAGGTATGTTGCTAATACTGTTAACCCGTCCCAATACGGGTATAAAGCTATGCTCTCGCGAGACACTTGTGACGTCTCGGCCTTAGCGTGTTCACAGAAAGCGTTTAAACGCCAGATACTTATGCTGATGATGACGAAGATGACTCTAGAAGAAGAAGAAACCTTATTAAAGAGTAGTCCGGCAGTTCTTGCTGTGGTGGCCTCAGGTTGTTGTGATGACTCTAGGCGCATATATTTGATGAAGACGTTGATGATGATGACTTCTAGAACCATGGCGTATGACCATTAAGGGTAATTGACCATAACTTGACTGGCGCAGGCAAAATGCATTAGTTAAAGGAGTTTTAAAGTTGCATAAAACGAAACGATGAAAATGCATCAGTAGGGAGTGGGACTCAACTATTAGGCAGGTATGACATAATTTTTGTAGTTGAAAAGAACCGGTTGCTGGAGCTTGGGTTCACATTTGCACGGCAGAAGTCAAGAAAGACGGGGACATGAAAAAAGGAACGAAGTATGCGGAAAGCGCGCTGATCATAAACTGAGTTGTTACACTTTTACAAATGTGCGTGCATGCGGGAACAATGGAGACATCGTAGATGCGACGAAAGCTTGCCTTAAATTAGGTCTGCATCGCAGTAAAACAAAAAGAAACAAGCCTAAAATTAAATCTAGTGAAATAAAGCAGAAAGAAACAAGTAAATGAACGATGACGTCAGCGAACATTTAGTCAGCAGTGCTTACATCACATTTGAATCACAAGTGTGTGAATGTGATTGAGAACACTTGACTGAATCTCCCCAAGAAGATGACAGTATGGGGACATTCAAGTACAGGTCAAGCTGACTCCATTGTTGCTTGTCAATATCTACAACGGTAACAGCAGTGCCACCGACAAGGCTGCAAAAAAATTTTTCGTTCCAAATAAAATTCATGATGTAATCTATAATAACTTGTACTTCCATAGAGAAAAAGATGTTTTCCAAAAACGTCTACAGTTTAAAAATGAGTCTGTTAGGGTTTTCTCATCTAATTTAACTGTGGAAAAGAAAAAAGAACATGACATCTGACCTGCAGACACATTCGCATAAAACAGCTTTTATAAATACCGGGCAAATCAATTTTTAGAGTGCAATGAAAGTATAACGAAGGGAATAATAAAGAAAAGAAAAAAAATCTAACAAAGCAGGCGAAGCACTATTGTAGTTTCCCAGAGTTGGGTCAAGCTTCCTTTTTTTTTCAGAATAATATTTTTTCTGATTTGTATTTTTACCCACTGTCGTAATACAGGCTAAACGGCGTGACGTCGCACGAAGAACTCGGGTATGGGATAATTATTCGCGAGACATCTTAATGGAACGAGTCTTTGATTGGTTTCCGGTATAATACCTCCTTCGACGTATATAATCCCGCAGCTGACTAATATTGTTTTTATGTTAAGTGGATAGTTATTCTTTATTCCCCCTTCAAGAAAAAAAAATGTCAAAATTACTATAACTTATCCTCCTATATTTCGGCATCTCACTGCCTATGTGTCATCCACACGCAGGCAAATATTCGGTGCCGGACACGTTGTAAATGACGGAAAACATTACTTCCGGGTCATTAGTATAGTCTTGCGCATGTGACCGTTCTCGTTACCGACGGAGCAGCAGCAGCAGGTAACTGGGAATCGATAATTGCTATCTACGCGTGCTGTACAGGCCATACATAGGCTGTCTCAAGGAACCATTGAAGAACACTAAATGAGGCACCAAGTTAACTAAGACTATCAGAGTATTGTTTCGAAATCCGCCTGTATTTCTGCATTTGTGGCGGCAAAGCATTGACAATGCGCTGAAAAAAATAAAATTGAGGCTGGGCTTTAGTCGGAACGACGGTCCCAATTGCGTCAGTGGGGCACAAAGTATATCGCTCAGTTCTAGTCCATTCGAACCATTATTTTACCTAAAAGGATTGCCCAAATTTGCAAGGGTTACGACGGGCTAACATTCGAGTGCGATGGAATTTTCGTTGACCCATGTGTACGTCACCATGGCGCACACCGGCCGCATTAAAGGGCGCCTAAACCACTCTGAGCCGGAAGGAGAGTGACAGCTTCCTTTCAATGATATCTCTTTTCTTTTGCCGTCCGCACGGTTGCTCTCTCCTCCTCGCTGAATATTCGTAAATTTCGAATACGGAAACGAATAATGCCCTATGTGATTCTGTTTTCGAATCGAATAGTTGCTATTCGTAAATGCGAATACATTCCGAATAGTTTTCGAACGGTTTAAATCATCTTGTGCGAGCGATCGAACATGATACTTGAGCCAGAGTGTGATAAATTTAATCCCGGCAGCTGCGTGAGAGTTGTATGACAGGAACAGTTGCGTAGAAATAAGGATATGCATGGCTCGGGGAGCAGGAGTTTCTTGCAAAGCGCAATATTCCTCCCTTTTCAGAGATTTCCCGGTGTACGAACTGCCAATTTGTTCCAATTACTCCATTGCGGCTTCAAATAAACAAGGCTTCATAACTTGCAAACATAGAACGGAAACTTGTTAACAACGCGAATATTATAACGTACGCACATCGTTTTATGGTCCCGACGACTGTTCGTCTGAAAACTATTGAAAAGATTATTCTATCTACAAGATTTGGTTTTGGAACTATTCGATTCGTATTTGATTAGGCCTCGAAATTTACCGTTCACACGCCGCTATTGCGTACTGCTTTAAAGACACACGAACACTGTGTGAGTACCGAAAGCAGCATTTGCACTCGTGTTGAAAAAAAAAAAAAACGCCAGCAACATCCGCTTACCATGACGTCACAATTTTGGCGGGATCCTAATACGCAGTTGCAAGTGCACGCGCAGTGCAAGACGCGCTACACTGTAAAATAATTTATACCCTAAAAAGGGAAAAAAAGGCGTAAATGTGTCTATAACTCACACACTTAGGCTGTCCGCTATATAGATAACACTCTAAGGGTGTGAGTTATATACACATTTACACCCTTTTTCCCTTTTTAGGGAGTAAATATTTTAGAGTGTACCTGAAGTGAAATCGGTTGATTGCGTTACTACAGACAAGCCAGGCGACTAGGATGTGCGGGCACGCGACTACACGGCAAAGGACGTTCTAGCAGAGGGATTGGCGACACCACGTTCGTGATGCTTTGGCGTCGCGACCTGTCATGCAGGAACTGAAGAAAGCATCGAGAGGAGCACACGATATCGTTCTTTTTTTTCCAATAATCGAAAGTGGTTTCGGAGCCCTTGAAATGTCAACGAAGTCACATCGAGGTGGATGCGGGGTCTCTTCACTTAATGTGTCCAGTTTTCTTGCATTCGAGGCTTTTCTGTCAACTATTGACAAGGGCAGACGATCAGAGCCGGTGACTATCACCACCCGTGAACGCAGTGAAGGATTATTTGGAGCACAACGACATGTTGAAAACTTTTTAAAGCTAAAACAATTGTATTGTTATCGTTGCCCTTTGCCGCGACTGCTTTCGTTATCGGCATTTCACTATCGCTCACTGTTCTGACAATGGTCAGGGAACAACGCGAGGTAGGGTAGTCGTCTCTGCAAGCTGCGTCGAGGGGGGTCACAAACGGAACGGGTTCTGGAACTTGATAGGACGTTGTGTGGGAATCGTAAATGCCTGCTTGGATATGGGTATATCTAAGTACCGTGTCGGTGGCAAGTTTGAGAGTGGAGATATCGACGTCGGTGCTAACATCTGGGTGCCTACTCAGCGTACAAGCCCTGAGCGCTCAGCTGATTTAATTCCAGAACTGCAGCGCGCTTTCCGCAATGCTCCATTCACTAGTTTAACTTATTTATTTATTCACTTGCTTATCCTTTTATGTTTACTAATTTAATATTGTAAAATTTTGTGGCGTACTGTGAAGGGTGTACCATGAAAAGAAGTAAAACCCTTCGTTGTCATTGCGTTGCTTTCATAAATGACTTAAAATCGTCTCTAAATAACTCTACACACTAAAAACTTGCTGCAGGAGTCCAGCCTTGCTTTATGAGTTTCTGCTCGAACGCCTGTTGGTTGACGCGTGTTGCCATCGCAACAGAACGTCACCTTTAGGCTAACCTACGACACGTGAAACATATTACCTACAAACCAGCGCTGGGCAAAAACAGGGAAAGCCGATAAACGATCCCACTGCCACTATTAATATATTTACTTCCACATGGAAGCGCAGTTAGGTCCCGGCTATTTGTTTGCCTGTGCGTATAAAACAACGTCGTGATGATCGAACAGCCCGTAAAGCAAATACGCGACACCCGGAAGCAAATACGCGAATGGCCTGAGGAAGATAATGAGATTTCCGTATAAAATATCCATATTCACTTATCCATCAATTATGCGCAATGACCGGCGCCTAATGAAACATCTTACATTGACATAAGCAACAACAACGGGCCCCCAGTTCAAGAAAAAAATGGCTGTGGCTTAGCTAAGGTTAAGCCCAGGATGCGAAGCATACTAGCCTTTATTTTAACGCGACAGCGTTAAGGAGCTCGTGTCGCAGAAAAGCCGGTGTCGTGGGCGTCGGCTCAGGCGTGCGGCGCTTGCTCAGGCGCACATTTCGTTGTCGCGCCGAACGCTGCGTTGCTCGACGCTCACCGCGTCCGATGCGGGGCGCGTAGTCGCTGCGCCGTAGCAAAGCCACCTAGAAAAAGTCTCTGTAGCACGCCGCAACCTTCGCTTCTCATTCCAACGAGCAGCTCTATCTCCAGGAGGCATCTCACCTCGTGAGTGTCTAGCAGAGGCAAGCGCAGCTGCTTATATACCGCCGCGACGCCGCGAGCGACGGCGCGAGTTGGAGCCCCGTTTCTCCTCTGTCTTGACGTCACGGTGTCACGTGGTATTGAAGGCGACACCGCCGCGCCTGAGGAGCTGGGTTGAGCTCTAGTAATATGCTTCGCATAAAAAAAAAGTGTTTCATATGCGCGTAAAGTCGCGAAGCAATACATGCTGCACAGCCGTGAAAAATTGGTTTCGTTTTCCCGCTGGCCGTCAACTTGTCCTCTGTGATATAGCCAGGTTGGTGTCCTACGGACCAAATCGCGGTATACATTACTATAAAAGCATCAGCAAATTAGCACTGGCGCTTGCCTGTGTGTTTTATTTGTGCCCTGTACGCCCGTATGCTAGCCTGTCGCGGGTTCTCACTCACAACTAGGTTTCCTTGCCGAGAGGTAAATCGGTGTTTCCTTCGGCTAATTAATGCGTGATGCACATGCGGATGTGAGTTTGGTGACGAGGCGTACTATACGTGATAGGACACTTGTTCAGTCTGCTTTCTCATTCGCTGTAACGACCGTATGAAAGTTTGCGCATAACGTAGTTATCCTACGTCAATTAACCGCTTCTTTATCGCAATGCCGAAATAATTATGAATGAGGGCAACATTTAGGACAAATTCCGTGTCCTATATGAAGTTGGAACATATCCAGCACTGTCTCTCAATATGTACGGTATCGTACGCTTTCTCATGGGGAGTTGGTAGGTTCGACTTCAGGCTTCAGGTTTCTGCCTGGGTTTTCCTTCCACTTTATAAACTATGAAGCTTGTCGTGTACCTTTTCAGCTCGCTTTAACGTACAACATTATAACTCTTAACGTCTAACTTTACATACCGTGTGTCCCCGCTAACGTTAGTCAAGCTGGTAAATGAAAAAAAAAGTAAAAAAAGAAAAACATGGTGCATGGTACAATTGCACGACCTGTGAGGTTTCGTCGCCAGGAATCTGACTACCAAACACGTTAGGTATGAAGTTGTATCGGTAACCAAGGTGTTTAAAATCTTACTTTGTTTTTTTTTATTTAACAGCTTGGCTAACGTTAGCGGGAACACCTTGTATAATGCGAAGGTAATTACTGCAAAACATACCCTAATTTACATTTACATCGAAGTTTTAATCAATAGCAACAGTCAACTTCATCTGCACTCTCCTTGGCTTCATTGTCAGTGGATTTCCCGTGGCAGTTACAAAAAAAAAAACTTCTGAGTTACATTGATGGTTCTACTGATTGCTGTCGTCACTTGTGCAATTTTGTACTTGGTTTTACCTACACGTGAGCATGGTATAGTAACTGCCCCGTCAGCTTTACGTGGTTCAAGGTGGATTAACTGCAATAAAAGAGACGACAGGTGACAGAACACATCAAAGCCAGCACACGAAGATCTCCCCGCACGAAACGAAAATAATGGTGTCTTCTGTAAAACGCTTTCACCGCACGTCGCCGACTACACTTGTGGCTCAAGATACAAATGGGCTCTCTTTCGATGCCTGCCTGCCCACCTGCTTTTGTACGTGTCTTTCGGCAGCGAACAACCCCGGCTCCATTTGCACCTTTCATAGAACCGCAGCTGAAGCCACAGCGATAAATTCTCCTTTGACAGCATCGATTGCTCCGCCTCACGGAGAGACCTGTAAGAGAAGCAGCAGCAGCAGTAGGTACTCGCTGTGCGGGTTATAAAATACCTGTCGTGTCGCGCCGTCCCATTATTTGCCTTTGGGCTGGCTTTCACGCCACCGATTGAAGATGCCGCGACGAAGAAAAAAATGAGAGGCCTTTTGTAAAGCATCCTGCTTCATTTCTCAGGGTAGATTTAGGTGCACGTTAAAGAACCCCAGGTGGTCAAAATTTCCGGAGTCCTCCACTACGGCATGCCTCGCAATCAGAAAGTGGTTTTGGCACGTAAAACCCCATAATTTAATTCTTTAATTTTGCATTTCTCAGGGGTACGATGCCGCTTTCTTCGGCAAGCACACGTGGCGCAGGAATGTGCTGGTGTTCTCAACACGGGGCCTTAGAACACATCTCAATAAGCGTGCAGCATTGCGATAACTCGATCCTGCGCGTATTTGCAGAATTCGTGTGTGTTCCAGCAAAAAAAACGTATTCAAATTTTCCCTAAAGTACTGAGCTCATTGACAGTGTAGAACTGTGAAATAAAAATACCACCTGTAGAATAAAAAAATAAAGAACTAGAACTAGCGTAAACTTAGCTGGGATTGAAAATGTAGTCGTTTGAAACTTGGAAGAAGCGACTTCAGAAGCGAAGCTTTTGCGAAGCGGGTAAATAAAATGGCAAGACTGTGCACTGAATCTTTTTTCTTTCTTTTTGCCGTTGCCAAGTGCACAATCGCCTAGCATAGCAACAGATTGGTGAGCTTAGTGGTGGCACTTGCTGCCTTCTACACCACCTGTGAAGCAGTCAATCGACATATTTCGAGCCCGTGATTGTAGCCAGAGCGCAAGTAGAGGGAGAAAGGCAAATGAATGCGTTTTCTTTAACAATACAAAGGAGGAGTACGCTGTAATGAGTGAATACGTGTGTGTGTTTTGCCGGAGTGGTCAACTTTGAAGAAAAAACTCGCCAAGTGCGGAGCTTGCGAGATCGCCAGATGCTGCTGATATACCGCGGCCCGACGGAAAAACTCGACGGCGAAACATAGCACCTTTCCCTTGCTCTTGAATCGTACTACAATGTAGCCAGACAAGGTCGAGGATCACAGGAAGTTGGAGAGGTGATGTGAGCTACAACTGTCGAACGAGGGACTTCGCTGCACGTTCCGACAAGAGAGAGAGAGAGAGAGAGAGAAACATAGATAGATAGATAGATAGATGGATGGATGGATGGATGGGTGGATAGATAGATGTAGATATAGATATAGATATAGATAGATATAGATAGATATAGATAGATAGATAGATAGATAGATAGATAGATAGATAGATAGATAGATAGATAGAAGACGGGAAAGGCAGGGAGGTTAACCAGACGCACGTACGGTTTGCTACCCTACACTGGGGGAAGGGGGTATGGGGATGAAGAGAGAGAGAGGAGAGAGATAGAGAGAGCAAAGTATCGCGAACAGTGGAAGGTTCGCACCGAGTCTACTCACGGTTCCCAAGTCCTGTCGACTTGAGGCCCTTCAAGAGCGCTTTCATGGCCTTCTGCGCCATCGACGCGTACGGCCAGGGTCCAAGGATCTTCATTACGGAAAATGGCCGAAAGTCCGGCCGGTTCAGTGCTGTCCGGAGAAATTCACGCTCGACGTCGTATTGGGGACAGATACGTAGGATGTGTTCAATCGTTCCCGTGGTTCCGCAAGAGTCGCACGTGCGCGTACCCCCCATCCCAATGCGGAACGAGTAGGCCTTCGTAAGTGCCACCCCGAGCCAAAGGCGGCACAAGAAAGACTAGTGGACGTTTCGACAAGGACGGGTCCTCTTGTCGGCGTGGTGGCAAGATAACATCTCCTTTTTCGATCGCCGTTGTTGTTTTCTTTTATTCAAGAAGGCCTGACAAGTGTGTCGCTAATTTGATACAAACTTCCCGTTGCAAAAGTGCATACTATTGTTCTAGCTTGTCTAACGGATGTTTGTCGAAGGCTACGTGAACTCAGTAGGAAATGTTTATTATGTGAACAAGGACCTTGATGTGAACAAGGAACAAAGACGTTATGGGAGATCAAGTGATACCATCTGTTGCCAAGAGTACTGTAGCCTCAAATGTCCCCAACTTATTAAAGGTTAGCGTTCACTGTCGCTGTGCACACGCCATTCAGTTAACCGCCGTCATTGTTGCCAACAGTTAACGACACAATCGAAGTTTGGCAAGTTTCAGGGCCCATTATCTAAAAAGAAAAAATAATTTTCGTTAGAACTGTCTGTAAGCGTGAATTCCAGCCAATCGAGGTGCTGGACGTACTAGAAAAGGTAGCAGTCTAAGGAAAGAGAACGCTTCCATACGAAAAGCCCTTTGAAACTGACCCTATGCATTTCATTTAATAAATAATTCATCAATTAGATAATGAACTATCTCACTCATTCTTTGGTTTTTTTACACAATGACAAAAAACTTACAAAGAAGTTATGTTTGTAATGTCTAGGAGGCTGGTCAAAAGGCACGAATGTCAGAGTGTCAGACCCTTTCCCCATACGCAAATCACTAAGTGGGGGGTGACAGTTTCATATAACATAAGCGTGTAAAAGTATGAGAAGCCAACTATTGGATATATATATATATATATATATATATATATATATATATATATATATATATATATATATATATATATATATATATATATATATATATATATATATATATATATATATATATATATATATATATATATATATATATATATATATATATATATATATATATATATATATACATACAATATTCATCTTAACATACCATCTGTAGCTGTAGATAAACGTATAACACATACAACACGCATTCATTTGAGAACAAACAGATTAACTATAGAACAATGTCACAATTATTAACAAAAACAAAATGTTGAAGGAACGCAGTACAAACACCGAAGAAAATAAGAAATAACATAAGTACGATGATAAAAATCACTCCCTGAACTGACAAAAAGGTGGCGCTTATCCTTTTCCAAGGACACATAAAGTGCTTTAATTCTTGCAGCATAATGATGACAACAGGGCTTAGGAATCTGCCATTATGTAGAATCGCTTTTCTATGTCACAGTTGGCTCGTGTAAAACTTTCATCATAAAGTACCTTCGTCCTTTGGGAAGCGTGTTCCACACAGGGAAATTTTTTTTTGCAGAAATTAATTTTCTTGTAACTTAATTTTGCGGAATATGGCTATTGCTAATTTTCTATTTACTAACTGTATCGTTAACATGTTATTCGTTTTGGATAGTGGCACTGAGGCACCTTTTCAATCACTCGCATGAATAATTTTTTTACATATGCAGCTATATATATATATATATATATATATATATATATATATATATATATATATATATATATGTATATATATATATATATATATATAAATATATATATATATATATATATATATATATATATATATATATATATATATATATATATATATATATATATATATATTCCTTTTTTGCTCTTGTTTCCCACTTGAGCACGCGGTATTGTACACGTGAATGAATCAGTGCGTAATATACATAAGGTGCATCACGAAATTTGAGCAATAGCTTAAAGATATGCAAATGCCACGTAGCTGGAGAGAACCGAGGAAATGTTTGTCATTGCTTGGAGATACTCAGATTAGTTTTTTCATTCCTCCTGATTACATCACTACTTAATGAATTAAATAATTTGTAAAATATTGTAATTAGATTACAAGTGGCAATGAGAACCTTGTATCGGGAGCTTTCCATGTTGCTTTACTGTTTTCTCATTGCCACTTTTAATCTAATTATAATATTTGAGGAATTCATTTAGGACTAATTATGTAATCAGGCGGGATGCAAAAACTAAATAAAAAAATAATAATCCGAGTATCTCCGAGTGACGGCAAACGACATTACCTCGGTTCTGTTCAGCTACGTGGAATTTGCGTATTTTTAAAGTGTGGCTCAAATTACGTGGGACAGCCAGCATAATGTAATCTGTTTGAACCAACTGCTCATCAATCGACAAACGGTTCGCGGCAGTAAAGAGTGCATGGTTGCGGGTTCAATTCCGGTAATATCACCCCATTACAAAGTGGGCGGAACGAAAAAAACACGAAAAAAAATGAAAAAAGAACACCCCTGTCCTGCGCTGTGCATTGGCTGCCCACTAAATAACCTCGGGTAGCCAAAGTAATGCGGTTCGCAGTACCCAACAATCGGCCTATGATATTCGTACATCAAACACACGAGTTCAACTAAATTAACGCCGCGGTCGATCTACGAGCAATATTCCGATACACTTGGCGCTGCGTCCGCCTTAGTCAATATTGCTTAGTACGCATGACTGGACGTTGCTTATTTAGGTTTTCAAATGCAGAAAAGGGCCAACCGACTTCTCCGATCGAGCCGGGCGTGGTGTCTTTACAGATAGCTCAAATGAAAGATGCTTGTTTTATGCATATCTCAATTGTACTTTTTCCACTGGTAGGGTGATAAACTGGTCAATGCTATAGTTCTGCTCCTTACTTTGCTTTCCTTCCGTCTCTCGCTCACTCTCCAAGTGTGCTTCGAAATGATAATTATTTCTCAGGACAAATACAGAGACTTTCGGAGTGCAGGTGAACGCTTATCTGGATTTCCTGCAGTACAAACCAATTTCTCCGCGTTTGTGGCGGCGGTGTATTTATGAACGCTGAAGTGCATTAATCGCAAGAATTTGGCACGTCAGTTTTCTAAGAAAACAACTGCATTTTGTCCAAAAGTTGATTGCTAATATAGGCCCCTACGTAGCATTCAAATAGAAGGGACACGCCTCCCGCAAACAGTTTGGATGATGCATTTTTTGCATTTTTTTGCAGTTTTGCAAACTGCATATTATTAACAAAATTGAATTGAACTGTGCAAAAAAGCTGGTAGCCACTAGAGGGCCCTGTATATTAGCAAGCTATTTCTAATAATCAAGATCCTGAGAACCTATTGTAGTGAAACTGTGCCTTCACTGTGCTTTCCTCTTTCTGAAGCACTTTCATTTAGTGTTTTCAAATTTCCGAATTCCACGAAATATTCTGGCTGACCAAGCACGTGCTCCTGGATGTTGTGTTCGGAAGCTAAGCACGAGGTCACGGGATCGAATCTCGGCCACGGCGGCCGCGTTGCGATGGGGGCGAAAGGAGGAAACACCTCTGTACTTAGATTTAGGTGCACGTTAAAGATCCCCAGGTGGTCCACATTTCCGGAATCGCGCTCCTCGGCGTAACTCATAAACAGATCGTGGTTATGGCGCTTAAAACATCATGACATAATTTTTGAGTTCGTGCTTCATTATCGCGTTATCTCCCGCTGCACGTCAGTGAACAGAGTAGGCAGCCGAGCTTTAAACAAGTTCACCTCTTCGTCTTTCTCTCGTTCTCTCCACTTCTGTCATATAGTCGCGACCCTACCGCTACACCAGTTTAAACCAGTGTAATGGGTATCGAATACATTTTTTGGACACTGCGCTACCAGCGCTAGACAATGGTACGCGAGACGGAGGCGACACAATACGGCAATCACCTCGCGCGCCGTACCGCGATGATGGTGCACCATAACAAAAGAGCCCCCATAACGAAACGTGGTAACAGCTTTCTATAAGTAGTGCGATGCTCATGCAATGGCTCTGCACCGCCTTGAAGTCAGCCTAGAAGGCGCAGCCTTGCTGAAGAGTTTTGAAACTGAGCGGAGGCTCGTAAGGAAAAGTTAAATTTTAGGCTACGTTTATATATATATGTATATCTTGCAGTGCGTAGACGTTTTAGAGCATCTTCAATACCGCCAAAGCTGACGCTTGTCTATACTGCCCACGTGTCTCGGATAATTGCAGCCGAATCGATTGCCAAACCAGCCCGCCCATTCGCTGCACCATTTGAATCGCTTTGTTTGTTTGGCCGCGTTAAGACAAAAAAGGCTCCTTTGACAAACGAGAGTGGATGTGGAACCCTCCCAAGTGGGAAAGCGCGCGTCATCGAAGTCAGTCGATGGCGTCCTGACGCTTCTATTGCTGCTTTCTGAAAGACCTGTTTTAACGCGACAGCGTTAAGGAGCTCGTGTCGCAGAAAAGCCGGTGTCGTCGGTGTCTGTGTCGGCGGGGTTGGCCGTGAGCGATAAATCGCAGCAGGCACTTCATGAATAAAAAAACAACTTGCAAGATGGACCTTGTGGGAATCGAACCAGGGTCTCCGGAGTGTGAGACGGAGACGCTACCACTGAGCCACGAGTTCGATGCTTCAAAGCGGTACAAAAGCGCCTCTAGTGAATGCGGTGTTGCCTCAGAAACGAGCTGTTTTTAAGGCGCACATTTCGTTGCCGCGCCGAACGCTGCGTTGCTCGACGCTCACCGCGTCCGATGCGGGGCGCGTAGTCGCTGTCGCTGCGCCGTAGCCCATTGTCTTACACCCCTTGGCGGGTCGACGGGAACGCTGTCGCGTTCCACTCTTGAAGGCGAAGCTTAAGCGTCCTCTAATTTTTTGTTACGCTCGCAACGTTCGGATAGATTGCGTCGGCTTAGTGCGAGCAAGAATCGAGCGTACGGGGCGCTCAAAGCTTGCGTAAATAGGTAGGCCGTAAATATAATGACACCTTCAGAGCTTTATAGCAGAGAAGAAGAAAAAAGCTACCTCTTAACATATCCCGCAAAGTTTGCAAATGTGTCTGCCATTATTAGTCTTGCTGTCCTTTGTAAGGAACAACACGTGCTGAGTTCATCGAGAAACTGGAGATCTTCTCCTGGCTGACTGTCGGGTATGCTACTCTCAAGGTGCTGCGTGACACCTGTGGTATATGCAGTTGCTACACAAACGAACGGCGCATACACCGAATACCCGCACGTGGAAAATTAAGATATTCGTTAAGTCTTGTTAGGATCCGTCAAACTCAATAAAACGAGCGGCGGTGCCTTAGAAAAAGAGCCATATAGTCTGCGGTATAGTTAAAGTTTTTGTGGTTCATCGTTAATGAAGGTTTAACTTCGCCATGCAGTGAGTTGTGTGTGTGTGCGTGCGCTCGTATGAAGACATGGCCGCCTGTAGCCAGCGATAAGTCTGCACGAAATACCATGTACACTACAATCCAAAGCAAATTGTGCATTCACAGATATCGCTTCTATGGTTACACGAAATACAAAACTTCTGGGCAGCCACGAAAAAGGTTCTCATTGAGAGCCGCCTTCTAAACCCAGCGCCCATAAACACAGACACGTCATGAGTCCCAGATAACGAACAGGTGGTGGTGGTGGTGGTGGTGATGTTGAAGCAGGCGGGGTTAGCCTGGCATACATAGCCGGCAATTGTTCCGCCTGATCCTCCTTCGAGTTGAGATCAGTGGTGTGTCACCAGATGTCCATGAGCCCCGTGTCTCGCAGGAAGGCTATCAGCAGTCGTTGCGCTCTCTTCCTGAATGCCGCGGGTCCTCCGGGGAAAACAACGTCTTCAAAGGTCCTGTGCGTGAGACCGCTTTTTTGTAGGTCGTCGACCATCGCTTTTCTTTCTGTGTCAAACTGCGGGCATAGCCAAATGAAATGTTCGATGTCGCCAATGTCACCACAGAAAACACACAGTGGGGAAGCGCGAAGCCCAGTCTTGAATAACCAAGCTGGGAACGTGCGTGCTCTCTAAAATAAGGGGCACTGTAACGAATCAGTGAGTCTTTTTGTCCACATAACACAAATGTTATAAGCCTTTTCTCAGTAGGAATGAAAATGAAGTATTGAATTGAAGAAACGCTACCTGTGACTAATAGGTAGCACCAAACTTCATAGCACATCAAAAAATAAAATAAAATAAATTATGTAATTTTACGTGCCAAAATCACGATCTGATGTTCGTGGCAGAGAGGGACTCGGGAATAATTTGAACCACTTGCGGCTCTTTATTGTGCACCTAAATGTAAGTACATGGGTGTTTTCACATTTCGATAGGGGAGAAACTGCATTTATGCCCCATCTAAATGTGGTCGCCGTGGCCTGGATTTGATCCCGCGACTTCGTGCTTAGCAGCCCAACACCACAGCTACTAAGCAACCACAGCAGACCAACCAAGGTTCTTCGAAAGCTGACGCTTTATTCCTTTTCCTTTCTTTCCATACATTACCAAGTGATAAATCGGTTACGTGCGATTGTTGTAGCAACTTGTATGTGATAAAACTACTTTCCTATCCCTTCGTAAAAAGTGTTAATCGTGAAGTTATGCAGGTGCAGTTGTAATGCTGGTATACTAGTACAGTCGAACGAAGAGATAATGCTGCTATCAATTGTGGCATTATCTTTCATGCCTATGATGGCTCTTGACTGAAACCATCTGCTCCAAGACAATATATAACATATTGAGAACAAGCTAAACAGCGACGCACCACTAAGACTGGCAACAAGAATGTAAAGCTTCAAATAAATCAAAAGCCAAACCTCTTCTCTCAAAAACCAAAGCAATGTTTTTGTTAGTCATCACTATACCTTTGTGTCCCTGAATGCCTGACTTTTTCTAAATATTTTACTGGACAGCACGCAATTCCAGCTGCGCTTTGTGTTTAATAATCGATTCTCTGGATTAACACAGTGTACAGGCTTGTCGCAGGTGCCTTTATTCGCCTGCGCAGTGGCTTCTGTAAGGAGGTGTAGACCTCCTTGCTAACACGTGATGGAATCCTTAGCCTATATACTCAATGCATAGTATGACGTTTCTCGCGCGTCTAACGCGCTCCCGTTGTTTGTTTCTACTCCATCTGGACGTTCCCAATGGATTCTTGCCTGAACGTCACTTACAGCGCATACATAGACAGAGGGACCGAAAGAACCACTCTGTCTACGCGCCGTAAGCGACGTTTACAATGGAATACCCACTAGCCCGTAACCAAGCCCTCCTTCTTGTCTGAAGCCTTTTTTGTGTCATATGTGCCTCTTAGATCTACAATCATGCAAAATTTTACTCGGGATAGCCACTAATACTTACCTTTTGTTTCGTTTCATGTTGTCGGAAATCTCATACGTGTAATTACATATCTAATCCCACGGAAGAACGAAGATAAAAAAAAAACGACCGCGGAAAAACATGCAGCAGTTGGGGAGTGACGTTTCCGAACCAAGAACCGCCATTTCCTGAGTGCATGCAAGATGGCGTCGCAATCGTGGCCTCGCCGCGAACACTGATCCTTTATCACGTTCCGGAGTATCCGGACCTCGCTGTCAGGCTATGAGCCGCGATATATAAGCTATCCTCGGCCCATAGCCTGACACTGCAATTTCAATGCGCTCAACAAAAGTATTGTTGAAGTTTCTGCAGGACACCATGCTCGATGAGCGGCTCTAGCAAGACAACTGTCTCGTATACATAGGCACTCACCACTTCTCTATCATCATCATCCATCCCAGTACTTTCACTCCCATTCCCTAGTAGCAGACTAGAGCGCACTAGCTCAGGTCGACCTCTCTGTCTTTCCTATCAATAAATTCTCTTCTTCTTCTTCTGCACTTACATTAGCGGCACAATTTTTAAAATATACTTTAACTTGATGTCGTTCCAGCCATTTAGTTCCTTTAAGCAGTGGTTATGCGACATCCTTTGGTTTTTGTGTCGCCGAACAGTTTTCACGACTCGTATGTCACACCTTGATTTCTCTTACAGTTAATAGCACTCTTATACACACACGTGTCGTAACTGCGATTCTTCAGTGTTGCTTGCGAACGGAGAACGAGTCTTCCCTGAGAGACAATTCTTTATCGGAATACCAGCCTATATATTCATTTGGAAATAAGTGTGTTCCACCCCTGTGACACAGATTTCGGATATAAGTGGTACTTGAGCGGGGAAGCTAGTCCCTGTCTTCGGCTACGTATGCATCTGGGCCCCGCATATCCATGTAAGGGAGAACGTAGCACGAAACGATAAATAAAGGGAGCAAAGAACTACAAGAAAGGGAGCTCCTCGAGGTGCGCCACTCGCATCCGCACTGCAATCAAGGCATCGGGATCTCGCCGTAATTACACTTTCGTTCGGTAGTACGTTGCTCGAGGACTTCATTGTTCTGTTCAAGGTGTTGAGCGCCTCAACATATTCACCTTCGGGAAAACGCATCGCCCTTTGACCCTTACATTTCACCGAGTCTGCCTCACACTCCGGAGCCAGCACAGTACCAACGAGACGACTGCAGATGCCTTCAGACTGCCGGAAATCTCTGCGGTAACCAGTCCACCAGTGGATGGCGTGATCATCGCCTCGACGCCCCATATTCTTTACGCTGATGCGAGCCCCTGAAGCAGCTACTTTCCAAGAAAACGAGTTAAGCATTCTCATTGGCTCCGATATCTACTGGTACGTTGTAACCGGCCATATATATCGATTATCCCACAACTTGGTGCAGTGGAAACCCGTTTTAGATGGATGGTACAGGGAACCCTCCGCAGCCTCTTCGAAGGTTCAACTGTACAGTGCACGTCTCTGGTGTTTGGTACTGGACAGCCTCCTAGAGAAGATGTGTCATTGAAAGTAGAAAGTTCTGTGATGTTGCACCTGAATACAGTAGGCATACCAAACATGGCTGAGCAAGCTAACGAATACAAGTACAAAACTCCCCTCGTCATGGAAGCACCCGGGACAGCATCGCAGCTCTTCCATCGTTTGCCAAGCTTCCGCATAAGAGGGCTCCTATCGAGAGAACAAGACGTCATCGCGTCTCAGAAGGACGGCAAGAAAGGCGGCAAGCACAAGGTAAAGAATGGAAAGGCAAAGAACAAAGGAGACGTGAAGTATTGAGATATTGAAGTATCTTCAAGATATTTCAAGAGACACGAGAGTGGCAAGGTTGCCGACGATGCAACAAAGCCTAAAGCAGCCGCCGGAGAAATGCCGAATGAATCGAAGTCCAGCAGCAGCGTCGCAAAGTCTCCCAAAGGCAAAAAAAAAAAAAGACCAGCCCCTACAAGGTTCTCCAAGCGTAACAGACGAGCCTCGAGGCCATTCCCAACGATAACTTTATGCTCGCCGAACAGTCACTCAACCCATTATCTGCTTTGTCGTAATAAGGCATGCGCGATTCATTATTAACCGCGCATTACTGCATACATAGCACACGTTGTCAGAAATGTTGAAATCCTCGCGCTATGTAGTAGCTGGATAATGTCATCTTCTAACTGCTCTACTCTCTCCGCAAGCGTGAGCACTGCTTTGGAGCCGATGCTTCAATAATCCTTAGTGCACGCTACCTTACTCATTCCCCGTAACAATTCTGGTAATACTTCAGCATTTTTATCAAACGCTGTATCAGCAATTTCACCGACTGGCTCAAGGAGCAAAACTAACAAAGGATTTCCATCACACCTTGTGACTTTTAGTGTAAAAGCATATCATTTTAATCGAGAGACATGTAAATGAGTTTCCGCTTAAAATATATAAGCCTTCTTTTAGACGGTTGATATTTAGGGGCGCACACACAACAAAACTGACAGCGTGCCCTTGAAGTTAAGCTGCGATTGTTATATTAAAGGTTTCGACGGACGGGCGAAGCAGTGACAGGAATAGCAAGGTCTAGTGTTGCTCTAGAAGTACTTGGACGATTTTGTGACTGTATGCGGGTGCGACATAATGGCGCTAAGTAGCGCGCGCGGCAACTCGTGCTGGGCAGAAGGAACAACACCGTGCGAGCTACCAGCTTTACGACCGCCGCCAGTGGCGTTGCAGGTGTGGCATTAGGAACTAGGAAGCTTACCAGCCAGAATGCGACTGGTATGATAGGCAACATAGCAACAAAGAACGATAAACTCAAAGTGAGAGTGGTTGAGACAATCTCGTAGGTGGAGGCATTGGTATATGCAACATCTAAATGTCGGGATACGTTGTGGAATACAGCGGAACTGCAATGCAAAGTTTGTACGTATCGACGCTACGCGGCGCGCATCTCACACCGAATGCAAGGCAAGGGAAAACACGGGGAAGGCGGGAAACGGAAATTAAAGACGGTGAGCAAGACGAGAACAAGGTGAAAGCCGGAGCCAACGTTTCGACAAGTGGACTTGTCTTTTTCAAGGCGACATATGCTCCCTTCGGCACAGTATGTATTGGTACGCTTCTTTTATACTGGAGAGGGAGAAAGGCGACTGGGTGAGGCAACGAACGAGGGTGTGTTAGCGGCGAAGGTGTAGAATTGAAAACGAAAGGTGTGCTATTCACCGTCGGTGGAGGAATGTGATGTAGCGCCGGTTGACGTGTCAATGTAGGTTCCTTTTTTGCGTGGAAGGGGCCTGTACGACGCGATGTTGGGGGCAGGTAAGGAGGATTGTCCGCTCTGTTGGAGGTCAGTGAACTATCGTCTCTATGAAAGAGAGAATAAAAGTAGTAGCGGATTCCCTTTCAGGTAGACGATAGTTTGGCATGTCGTGAAAAGTAGTGACGTATACGTGAACATCCACAATGAAATTTGAACGGCGCGCCTCAACAAAATCGAATCTGAAGCAAATCAAAATCAAATCTGAACTGCGCGCCTCAGTAGGCGGAGCGTTGTGAGCACGCCTCACTCCACCGTAATCTACGCAGTGCCACTCATTGGAGAAGGAGCGGAAGCACCGCGTAGAGGGTGTTTGATTGCCAACAACCCCGTTTCGGCTGAACGCATCGAAACAATTTCTTTTGCGGCAAAGTATTTCTGAAGCAGTTTAACTTCAAGTGCATTTCTCGACTTCTATGAAACAGAGGTTCAGGGCCCCATTAAGGAACGTTGCCGACAGGCTCTTTCCGTTGCTGAGTTTAACTTTCTTTCCACTAGTCCCGATCATTTCGCCTCGGGGTTCTTATGTATACTACAAGAGAGTTTGTAAGTTTGTCGCGAAGGAGCCAAGCTGGAGGTTCTCATACTTTCGTTGTGTTCGAAAAGCATAGCGAGAATCGAGAAGTGAAAAAAAAAATGTGAGAGGACGAAGTGAGAGAGAGAGAGAGTGAGAGAGAAGTAGAGAATCGAAGTTCAATAAGTTGCACCTTGTCTTTGACTCCCCATACATTCCGCAGCTGAACAAATTTTGCCAAGTGAAAACAAGAAAAGAAAAAAAAGAGACACATCACAATACATATACACTCGGCAGGCACGCTGAAGGGCTAGTTTCTCTTATTCCACGTAAAATTTATGGGAGTCGTATGGGTGGCGTGCTGTTGTTTTCTGTATAATTTTTAGCTTCCTCATAAACTTTCAAACTACGTTAAAGAGACCACGAGTAAAGAGAACATCCGTTGGTCAAAGGGCGTGGTCAAATCTCCGCCAAGCCATCTATAAACATGATCCGATAAAGCTTTTGCTTGGCTTAAGGTACGTCTTGTTTGATCCTATCTCAACGCACATGAAATGACAAGTGCTTCAAAATGAAGAGTAGCGATGAATCAGAAACTCTTTTGCTCCCCTCTTCACTCCGGTGTCCTTCAGCGAAACGAAATCGCACGGGCTATGCAAAAACGTATATGAATGTTTACACGTGGAGGTTATAAATTCTGCTCTATAATCAGAAGTTTGCTCTTACATATGCACAATCGCGTTACGTTTACATTTGATATCATTCTTTAGCAGGCAGGGACCAGTGAAAATCTAAAGCAGTACTTATTCGCAGCTTTTAGAACTAAACTATATCATTTGCATATGTGGTTCTTACGTTCATGAACTTAGAAAAAAATACAGGCGTAAATGTAAAAAAAAAATTACCGATGTAACGCACATGTTGAAATCAGTGGGAAGCAAGGCTTTCTAGAGGCGCTCGAGTGAACGGAATAAAGTTTTTCATGTTCTGCGACTCGTTTTGCAGCATAGCGAGTGTGCGTCTGTCCACTAAATGGGCAAAACGGCGGAGACGCGACAAATGTGACCCACGCAGCTACAGATTTCGTTGCCTCCGGGATCGGCGCACTTTACATAATATATCATGTACCTCCGTGACCAGCAACGTTTACTACCGCACTGTCTGAAGGGTCAGCTTACAAGGAATCACGCGCTCGAAGGTGCATGTTTGTTATTCGTTCCTTCGCGGTGTCCGCAACGTGAAGTATCAAGGATATTTTGCTACCCTTTGTTGTTGCGTTGCGTAAATCTGTATAGAACAGAGCCGACCGCTGGCACAAGATACATAATGTGGTTTGGTACTTCTTTGCTGTTCTTTCTGTCAGCTATGCCGCGAGACTTCATCACCAGCAGCAGCTACGGTCAGCTAATTCCGGTAGGGTTCTCAAAGAGATCTCTATTTCAAAAACCCTGAGTGCAAGTGGGACGAAAGGGCTACACAAACGACCATTAGCAAGCGAAATATCGTACAGGGACAGAAAAAAACAACAATCAAGAACCAAAATGCAGTATGGAAAGATATAGCAATCAAGATAGTATACAACCGAAGAATCACCACCACCAACACGAAAAAAAAATTCATATCTCACGCACTTTGGTAAGCGATGTTATGCGAAGCTTAGAATGACAGAAAGCTGAGCTAGTTGGTAAGGATTCATTACGCAAAAAAAGGTGAGGCGTGCAGACAGGACACAAGAGAAGTGGACAACACGAACGCCGCTCGTGTTGTCCACTTCTCTTGTGTCCTGTCTGCACGCCTCACCTTTTTTGCGTAATTATGCGAAGCGTATTGCTGGTAGCTGGCTCTTCAACGTGGTTTCGCCTTCCCGCATAGCGTTACCAGGTGGAGCAACATGTTCGCGTAATGCGATCAACTGTGTGTGACGCAAGCGTGTGACGACAGCAGCAAGATAAAAGCCGACGGGGATTGTGTGACGGCGAGTGCGTGATTTCTACACTGCGGCCGTTAGACGTGAGTTCACCACCTGCCGAATCTCGGGTTCTGCATAAGTACCGGAATGGCGTAGGCGAGAGAGAACTCCACAGCCTTCAAGCTCGCGTGCGCACCTACTACTAAATCGACTGAAGCGTCGGCACACTTCTGGCATGGCGCGTTTTCCCACCGTGAAAATCGTTTCGAAAACGTTTACTTCCGCACACTGAACAGCTTGAAATACTGCCACTGCTGCTATTGCCATGGCTATTGCGTATACGGCGCGTGGAGGCTTTTCTTAAATCCCATCCCTTCAAACGCTGCGCGTGTTTACGAGTGCGTCTTTCAAAACGGAAAGGTTGAATGTCCCATTTTACCTCTTTTGAGCCTTCGCTGGAGCGAAATGCAGTTTGTGCTGCTGCGCGAAAGAAAACGCAAACAAGACTGCTTACGGCGTTTTATCTGTGCGCTTGTGAGGTTCTTGAAGCGGAATCCTGTCCCGCAGAACGTTACGATTCTGCTTCAAAAAATGGGCTTTTCGCGTGTTCGGAAATGATGTTTTCTGTTTGCTTGGTTTTTCTAAATGTGCTTTTCAAGTAGCATCCAAGTGAAGAACATGATTTCTTTGCTGTTGCCCCATAACGTGACGTGGGGCATTTAGTCCTCGATTCTTGCATTGTTGGTGCATATGTTTACGAGCTGTAACGCAAATATAGCGAGTGAGCGAAGAAGAAAGGAAAAGGAGGCCATTTATTGGTACCATTGTTGAGCCTAAAATAGCTATTCTTCAAGGGAATGGCAAAGCCCGAGTTATATTGATTTCTTTTCTGAAGTACAGGCTTGGCATTCCATTTTAAGTGGGGAAGTATTTTGGGACTGTTCCTTATTTTGCGTTCCACAGATTATTTGCCTAACGGTCTATCCTCTGCGATCCAGAAATAGACTGCCGTTTGTGCATGTCGAACGACCAGTTTCTTTCGATAAAGGCAGACGAGTGCCAAGCTACATGCAAAACACATTAAAGGGACAGATGTCTAGTGAGAAGGTATGAGCAATACTAGCTGACAAAGAGATAAGGCAGTAGCAGCGCCTAATTAAAATTTGTTCATTTAGGAACAGGACAATAATGGTGACTCGTTTCAAGTTCATGCTAGAATTCTTAGCCTTTTCATTGCTCAAGTGTTAGGTTTATTTCTGAACGAGACAAGGTGTTTAGCAGTCAGTGTACAGAAAATGTAAGCAGGATTGTGTGACTGATAAAAAGAAATTGATACAGGAATTTCCTGGTCGTTGTTGGTGTGATACATGGACGAGGACTGGTACGTTGACGTCTAATAACAATTTAGCCTAAGCAAATAAAACCTTACTGCCTTGTATTACTGTCTTCACAATGTAATTGATAAACGCTTTATAACGGACGGCATAGAATTGCTCAGACTTGTTTCGTTGGTAGTGCGTCATAAGAAGACAGATATACAGGGTGAAATTTTCCAGCTTGGTGAAATGACTAGAGTCTTCAAAGCACTTACAACAAAAATAGATTTGTATCTATATATTTGATTACACGGCTCTGCCTTTTTGTAGGTTACTTATTTTGTCTATGTTGCAAATCTATATGAACTGTCTGCAGACAGAGGTCGTTATAGACTCCATTGCCTTTAGTCAGTTCTTGGTATATAGCTTGTAGTCTATATGATATCTTTACCAAATTTAACTGGAAGTTTTCTTACTGGCTGCAGCGTTTACTTTTTATTAGGAACTCTTAATGGAGGGAGTCACTTGTATATGCACTAGGTCTAAAGAGTATCTTTATAAGGTTGCACGCTTCTCATGAATATGTTTTGCACTCAAATTTCTGAGTTGCTCAAGTGAGGTTGGTGAAGGAGGTATTCCTCCAATAATACAGAAATTGTGCCAGACATGACGTCGCAGATTTCGCAGCCATGAGATCAACCAGACTTTGCCTCGATCATGATCAGAAGGGACGAAACGACGTCAATGGGAAGACGAATATTAGCCCTTTGAGGAAAGATGAAAAGATAGTATTCAGTTAAAGGGCAGACGTTGGTGACAATGTTGTAGCCACGAAGCAGCGAAAAGATTGAAAAAAGAAACAGTAGTCAGAGTTGTCGGAAGTCATCAAACTTACTGCGACTATAGATGATGACACAGAGAAGCTACAAATAAAATGTTGAGATAAAGAAGTTGGATCGCGGGCATTCACAATGCTCAGGACGAGAACGCTGGAATAACGTCGGGAAAACACGAGGCGTGTCAAAGTTTTCAACATTCTTTCTTTCGTTTTTTGGGTCTTCTGATTTCGTAAACGATCTGCTTAAGCAAGTAAACTCTAATAAAAAGAAATGTCCTTCTTTAGTATAGAGACAAGCAGTTAAGCAGCGGGAAGAAATAGGCGCAGGCTATAGCTCTATCTTTGCCGTTTACCAGTTGTAAAACATAAAAGGGTACAGTTACCCTGCACGCCTATTGCAAACACTTTTCGCACTCTTGAGGCGGTCGCTTTTAATGAAACACAACAGCTGGCTGAGCCCCCAAACCACGCGGAATCCTCCGGAAGTTGTAAACACTAGGAAGTGGGTCACGTTCGTAGTATTAAGCCCGGCCGGGACGCGTACAATACATCCCGTTCTGCTACCAGCCAGCTTATTAATCGGATCCGAGCAGGCAGGTCACGGGTCATAGCGCGTATTGTTTGCTCCCGCGAGGCTGCAGGTTTGCGCCGCGCTAAGCCTTGCTCCGTGTGCGGCTCTGTCGGCTTGTAGCAAATGAAAGCTGTGGAAACTGCAACTAAGCTGACGGGTAGAAGAGCGTATACGTACGAGCGCGTTCAATAGAACCGACGAACAATGCTGGAGGGATCGCCACTTCGGTTGTTGTGGGACTGGTTGTCTTAACTGTGAGTGGCCCTGCACGACCGACACTTCCAAACTGTACACGGTAGAAGGATGGCATGTTGGGTCAATTGGAAGTCCAGTTTTTGGGAAAGCAGCGCGAAAAAAAGAGAAGGAAATGAAGAAGGCGTGCACACAGGAGGTGGGTGTCACTAGCAAGATTGTACTAGAATCACAAGAATGAATGCATGTCAGGTCCATACGTGGCACAGGGTAGACAAGGGACGCCTCCGCATAGTGATGCGCCTGCAGATAACGTATCTCGTGACTTGTACTGTACTCCTACAACCTCTGATCTCGTTTTATGGTTTAGCGAACTTCATGTGTTTGATTTGATAGCGTTTCATTATTTGGTCATAGACTTGTTTCGGCATTGTCCGCTATTGCCATTTCCTCTGTCTTGTTTGTTATTTTCCTTGTCAGAAATGACGGGCTAGCTGGTTCTAACTAGTTAGTGTCACCACAATTTTCAGGTAACAAATAAAGAAGCCAGTATCGACCCACCATTGGGTCGACAGCCATACGAAATAACGTTTCTATATTCTCAGCTGCCACTTTGTCACGGCAGTTTGCAAGTGTTACTTTCGCATCTGAAAGCACTGGTGCGCACAGGCACCTTTCGCGATGCGGAAACAAGTTTAAGCGGCAGCTGCCGCCTTTATAACGCATTTAGACAACACTGGGTGCGGTCGGTGTCAATTTTTTCGCACGAATGTTGCGCGTCGTCGTTCATACGCGTCGCGAACAATGCGCATTCGGTTCCTGCTTACCCGATGTTGCAGGTTTAGCGTCGCCAGCTCACCAGGATCCATTCAGCTGGTAAAACAATATATTATGACAACTTGCGCTGTTTTCGTGGCACTAGGAGATATCAAAGCAGGTGTTTCACAAAAACCAATATTTTCTTCGAACCACAATTCAGTAATGCTTCGTCATAAGCCAGCAATATCATGTGTAATACAGATGACAGAAATATACAGGTTACGTTAGTCCACCCACAAGAAAAACGGTGAATGGTGGATGGATCAAAATGATAGAAACTTGGGTGAGTTGGTACGGTAACAAGATTTTGGATTGTAGCGCGAACTCACACGGACACAAACTAGAAGCAGACAGGACGAGCGCTCGTCCTGTCTGCTTCTTGTCTGCCTCCGTGTCAGTTCGTGCTACAATCTGAGATCATGTGGATGGATCAGCAGTGCGCATTAGGTGAACACATCTCTAATGCAGGCAGCTGGTTTTATTTCCCGTTTGGAAATAAAACCAGCAAATGAAATAAATTGGCGCAGTTACCATCATATACTGAAAGAGTGCAGCTGTCGCCATTTCTGCTGTGCAGATGGCTAAACATTTGTCCCAGAATCTGACAGAAAAATACACAGTAATGATGATGATGAGAAACTTTATTGAATAATGTTCCGAGGCGGTCAGTATAACGTCTCTCTTGCAGGGTTATCTGACAAATTCCGCCAGCTACCATTGTTCGTTGTTAGCAGTTCGAGTAAGCCGCTCGGCAGTAGATTTGCATTTTTTTTTGTGACGCAGAAAGTAACAGCGCTTCTGTCTTGAATTTGGCAGCAAAATGCATGGCAATAATAACGTTGTCCGATATATATTTGAAGCGTATATTTGAATACGGGATCACATATCTGTATAAGGAGGTGGCGTGCTAGAAAGATTCATTTCACTTACACCATCTTCGTTTTTTTCATTCGTCGCGCCGCGTGCCTCGTTATGTGGCAGAATAGTCTTACGCGAAGGGCGTTCGTTGCAGCACCGGTGGCAATGCGCGTCAGTGAGGAAGAAAATTGCTGTCTTCGTCTTAGTCATAAATATAAGCAGCGACACATGCAACGTCATAATATCACTGCGCTATAACTGGTAGTAAGAGCGACACTGTTAACGGCAGTATGTATTACAGATCAACGAAGCCTGCCTGAAGATTTGCTTTGGTGTAACACTGCCGCTGCTTTTAGTGATGTAGCATCAAAGCAGCTACTTCACCTACTTCGCAGGTATCTAATGGAAAATATGGGCCCATCTCAAGCGCAATGCAGTCTAACGCATCGTCCTAATGCGCTGGCGAGCTGCCACGAGGGAAGAATGCGAGGAAATGGCACGTGACCCAGTCGCCAGACTTTTCAATTAAGGGCGGCCTTGGCCCGAGAGTTGAATCCGCGGAATGGTGGCCTAATGTTTAGAGCACCGGGCGTCTGTGCTGGAATGCGGAGGTTAGATACTACCATTGGTCACGCCTTTCTTTGTAGCATTATTGATGGACTTCACGCACTTTGGAGGTTATCTAACAGAAATATCGAGCCCGCGCCACCGTATCACAGTGTGCATGAAATCGCGAGGTTGTAAATAGATTATTAGATATTTTAGACAGAGACCTCGTCAGGCAATCATGCCTTTAGTCTCTGCCACCCGCAGGATGATGTGATTTTCCTGCAAATAAAAACTGACTGACTGACTGACTGATAAACGTCGCCTTGATAAACGAGCATGTATAAGGTTGTCCATGACGCACACAGGTGCAGCTGTTGAGACGTCACGATCATTACAATCTAAGCCGCATACTTATACATACCTAGGCAGATAGCGGTGCTATGTTCTGGCCTAGCGTTTTTTTTCTCTTTATTTAGGCCCTTTCTTCACTCGTTACCTCTAGTACCTCTTAAACGCCTGTTACACTTGTGTCGTAACTCAGCCGGCTTACATCTGTCCCACATTTGTTCCGTTCCCGCTCATGCTATGGTAAAGCGGTGTGCCTAAATTTTACGGTTTGGCTAAAAATTTCGAGTGTGTCGAAATACTGTGGCTCAGCACTACGAAAACACCTTATACGTAGTAAAGCTGCACGTAAATTAGTTGCGTTTTTATCTGACGTTGCAAATGAATGTGTTTCAGTCGCTGCTTTAATTTGATTGAATGTTCACCCTCTTCCGAAACGTAGGCTGATCTACGTCTATGCTGTGCTGCTAAGGTAAAAAGAAAAACACACACAGGCGGTAAAAAAAAGAGAAGCTGGCGTTTCTACACTTTAGTATAGTAGCACTGAACATGAAAGGAACCCAAATGGCTTAAAGTTCAAAGCTACTGTGAAATGATTTGGGGGGTAGAACGCGGCGCATCACTATTTCGCAATGCTTCTTCGCCTTCGAGGCGTCATTATCACATATTTAATTTCACTTTGCTTGCCACACGGCTTTCAGAGAAGCAGAAAGCCCATAAAACGTCCTCGATACGTTGAGAAAGTTCGGAAGTGCATCGATGAAGAAAGTGTAAGGAAAAATTAATAATCAGTACCAAGGCGTTGACGAACGGCCGGAATGCAATCTGCACCTCTGGGGCCATTCAAAGTGCTCTTAGTGTCAGGTATAAAGCGGACACCTGTAGGATAAAAAAAGAAAGCACCGCTGCAGTTCAAGTAACGTCGGTACATCTTTTATCCATTAGCGTCGGTGCTGAGAAATTCTTCGCAACTTATTTGTTCATTAGCGACATCAAACAGCACAGTAAAACGTTCAATTTAAGTAGCAGCGGGTCCATCAGATTGAATTTCTAGAGTTCCGTCATGGTTCAGTACACTTTCAATAGATGAAGCGCCAAAAGTGACGGCACACAAGAAGAAATACAGACAGGACAAGGCGCTTCAGTACACTCTTCTCTTCATCGTGGAAAATTGAAAGACGGACCGCGAGAGCCTGCTAGTGCAGCTTTGAATTCAAATTGACGATGACCACTTTGGACTAAGCGTGATATGTCTGGCTGAATCCATTCAGCTTTGTAAAATCGGAAGATATGTCAGGTGATCTGAAGGCGAACCTCCTAAGCCTTTCACAAAGACGGTTTCTGATTGCCAAGTGGTGTGTGCTTGACGATCATGATAGTTTAAGAACACAAACGAAAAGGCTCTCAGCTCACTGCGAATAGTCCTTCTGGGCAAATAATTTTGCTAATTAGGAGTCTTTGATTAGCTGCGAAATATATGATTTGGCGGATGAAAAGCTGGCTACTGGAAGAACTGTGCCAAAATGAAACAACCAAGCAATTTTAGCGAAGCGAATAGGGTTACATGATACAAGGTTTAACTCTCTTCATTTCGTAGTTCACGTATAGTCAGGCCGATAAATAAGAGCCCATCCTGCCGAAAATTTATTGTTGCTAGGCTACGAGTCACAGGTAATTCCATCACGTAGCCGCGTACTATTGCCGTAGTAATATTAGAACACCTCACGTGCTTTCTTTCTGCACCTAAACGTAGGAGAAAAAAAAAGAGGAAAGAAATCATATACACAAGAAAGAGTGCAAACAATGGTGGTAGGGGAAACAAAGGAACTGCTTCCCGTGCAATCAGTTTAAAAACAACTAGCAGTGCAGTTCTGTCGCGAAAAATAATGAAGAAAGTGTTCTACGCATTCAGCTTCTGTAACACATTTCATACGTGCACCAACTGATATATCTGCCAAGTACCAAGATTCCAAACGCGAGGCTGCAAAATTCGCGGTTTATTGAGAATCACTTTTCAAGCTGTGATTCTGCAACACGGGTATGCACAATGTGCAAAGTAGATAATCTTTGCCGGCATGCAACTGCAACAAGTGTAAGGTTTCTTGGTTCTAACGCATTCGTTATCCTGCGTTTTACGCGCTTTTCGTGCTTTTCGCTCATTTTTGTGATCTCTGAGACCTTGACCCTCTAGTGCCCAGTATTGCTCAGGAGCGAGCAATAGCTCGAAATGCATTGCTTTCTAGACTTACTCTGCGAAGCTGATTAACTTTTGGATGCTGCGAGAGATTTAAGTGAGAAATACAATGATTGATAGAACGAAGAAAAGACCTGTTTTGCCAGCTCGACCTCTCTGGCCCGCATTCTAGGCACGTGACAGGCTTTCGAGCCCGTAAATGCCACGTCCTGACACCTGCACGTGACAGTGTCACCTGACGTGTGGTGCACGTGAAGTGTCACGTGCACCACACGTGCTGATGTCGGTGCCAATTTGTACTCCTCCCGGTTAGACAGGCAGTCGCGCCACAGGTCGCCATCCACGGATGTTTGCTATCATCTCGAGCCGCTGCGTCGAGGATGGATGGATGGATGCTATGAGCACCCGTTGGAAATGGGGTGGTGGCTTGCGCCACCAAGCTCGCATTCTCTTGTTTTGCCGAATGTGTTTTCTATGTTATTTCTTAAGGTCAATAAATGACCGGCATAAGGCTATCCGAGCTATTATTGGGAACTTCGATTTGGTCTACCCTTCTTTTCAGCCAACATAACTCCAACTGCCTTTCGCTGATTTCAATTGCGGACACGTTTACATTACCCCCGCCATCCCTTAACCCCAGCCCTTCAAGAATGCCAGCTGAGCCTCAACCTAGGACGGGGTAGATATCTTTGCCTTCCAATAGACCATGTTATAGTTTCCCTAACTTTACCGCTGCAAGCGTATGCTTTTTCTTTCTTGGTGTACCTCTCTTTATAGCTGCGCGTTCTAAGGCATCCTCACCTCGCTTCGAAAAGAGCTTCCTTTTGAGTTAGAAATTATTTCTTTCCTGGTTTCATTATTACTCCTTCGTTATTCATAGCCTGTTCATTTACCACTGCCTCCATCTGGGACATTGTCCGCTACCCTCACTTTACGTTTATCGTTCTTTGTTGCTGCGTGGCTTATTATACCAACCGCATTCTGGCTGGTAAGCTTCCTCGCCCCTAGTGCGACGCCTGCAACGCCACTGGCGGTGCTCGTGGCGCTGGTAGATGGCAGGGCGCTGTTCCTTCTGCGCAGCAGGAGTTGCCAGGTGTCGCGCCATGTCGTGCCAAAATGTCGCGTCCACATACCGTTACAACGTCGTCGTCCAAGCAGTTCTAGCGCAATGCTAGACCTCATTATTTCTGTCACTGCACCATCCACCGGGCAAACCTTTTAATAAAACAATTACAGCATAACTTCACGGCACGTTCTTCTTGTTGTGCGCGTGTGCCCCTACATATTAATTGTGTAACAGAAGATAGGTATATTTTACGTGGAAACTCAATTTCCTGTCTCTCGATTAAAAGAATGCGCTCTTGCACTAAAAGTCACAGCGTGTTATGGAAATCCTCTTTTAGTTTTGCTGCTTGAGCCATTCGCCGAAATCACCTGATGCAGCGTTTGATAAAAATGCTCATGTATTGCCAGAGTCGTGACGGCGGGTGAGTAAAGTAGCAGGGACTAAGCATTACTGAAGGATTGGCTCCATTCGAACAGTGCAGGGGTCGGTTCTTCAGTTTACGATGTAGCGAGAGGAATTGAACGTTTGGGGAAACGAGCGGCGTGTGTACACTAGTGCACATTTGTTAATATTGTATCGCGCGTGGCGTGCGTTATTACGGCAAATCTGATAATGCACTGAATGACCGTTCGGTGTACATGAAATTATCATTGAAAATAACGTTAAAGCTCGTCTGCTACACTTGGACAGCCTTGTAGGAAGTTGACATCTTTTGCATTTCTGAAACGAAATTTGTGTTGCAGCGAAAGCTAAACAATCAAATTTAAGACGACGCACGCGACAACATCGACGGCAGCAGAGTTCGCAGCGCTCTTTACTGCCCTTCATCAAATTGGTGATGAACCACCACACAAATGGACAATATTCTGCGATTCGAAGGCGGCACTGCAGTCTCTACTGTCACCTTTACGACGCGGACCACACGAGCAACTAATATTCCATATTACAGAAATGTTACAACATATAACTGGTGCAGGCCACGAAATAACCTTTCAGTGGCTTCCAAGTCACTGCGGGATTATCGGCAATGAACGGGCGGATCACGCTGCCCGCTCAGCCCATACTGAGGAGCGCCACGTCCCAATTCCTCTTTCTAGAAATGACGCAGCACGGAAGCTCCACCTAATTGCTCGGCAGTGCACCGCGTCGCAATGGAATGAGCCACATTTAAAAAACACGCGACTGTACTCACTTGAACCCACACTAAGTCTTCGAGCGCCATCACAGCTTTGCCGTAGAGACGTCATGCTTTTATATCGACTTTGGTTGGGCGTTGCCTTTACTAAAGCCAATGCATTCCACATAGGGATGACCGACAGCGCAACCTGTGACCACTGCGGCCTTGAAGAATCAATTGGCCATATCTTGTGTGTGTGCCCGCAGTACAGTCCACAGAGGGCATGCCTTCGCCACGAACTTGACCAACTGGAGGACCAACCGCTATCCGAAAGAAGAATTCTACTACATCGAAAGGACCTACCGTCACAGAAGAAGGCCGTGCAAGCGCTATTGCGCTTTTTACGATCTACCGGCTTGTGTGAACGACTTTAACTGGAACGCCTTTTGTGTGTGTGCCTCCATGTGTGCGTGTTTTTTTCCTTTTTTTGCGTTTTCCTCTGTCATCTTTCTAACCCCTATCCCCCATCCCCAGTGTAGGGTAGCAAACCGGAGACTCATATCTGGTTAACCTCCCAGTCTTTCCTATTCATTCTCTCTCTCTCTCTCTCTCTCTTGCATTTCTGAGACATCGCAATGCTGGTGTTGGACTTGGGTTCCTTAGGCGTTTCTCAGGCGGCTGTTTTAGGCGGCGTTCTATCATCGGCAACCTTGCCACTCTCGTGTGTGTCTCTTAAAATCTCCTTTGTTGTTTGCCTTTCCCTTGTTTTCATTGTCCTTGCCGCCTTTCTTGCAGTCCTTCTGAGGTATGGTGACGGCTTGTTCTCTGGATAGGAGCACTCTAGTTCGGAAGCTTAGTAACGATAAAAGAGCTGCCGCGTGAGTTCCCGCAGCCCTTCCATAACGAGGGGAGCTTTGTACTTGTATCGTTATCTTCCCCAGTAATGTTTCGTATACCAACTGTGTTCAGTGGCGACATGAAAGAAATGGCACATCGTTTCTGGGAGGCTTTCCAATGCCAAAAAATCAGAGCCGTGCTTTGTACAGTGGAACCTTGGGAGAAGTCGTAGATGGTTCCCTGGACAGGTCATCCAAAATTTTTATCGACTGCTTTAACTTAAGGTGATAATCGAGGTATCTGGCCGGTTACAACGTTCCAGTAGATATCGCAGCCAACGAGAATGCTTACTTAGTTTTCACAGAAAGTAGCTGGTTCAGGGCTTGCATCAGCACGAGCAAGACCAAGGTGTGTCGTCATGCTGTTTATCGAACCGTCCTGTGGTGGGCTGGTTACCGCAGAGATTTCCGGTGCTGGCTCTGGAGTGTTGCGGACACTCAGTTACATGTAAGGGTCACATGGCGATGCATTTTCCCGAAGGCGAATGGATTGAGACGCTCAACGCCTCGAACAGGACAAGTAAGCACTTAGAGCATCGTGCTGGCAAACGAAAGTGTGCTGGCTTCCCGCCTACTGAAGGAACCGCAACGAAATTGACCTCATTGGTGCGACAGCACAAGCTGTGCCCGTCTAGGAATAAGGGCAGGTGTGCGGTACCACTCGTAGACACGGATGTTGTTCGAGGTGGCGTGGCGATGGACTCCGGCCCACTTCCTCGTTGCACGGACAACGCCAACGCGTTGCCCGGGCACTTTGATTGGCTTTGACTTGGAGTATACAGACATTGCACAGCGAAATGTCGTCCAGTACGGTGGGCACATTGAAAATTGCTGGAGCTTCGATTATCAGTAACACTCTTTCTTGACGTGAAAGGTGCTTGCGACAACGTTTCAAATCAAATCATTCTAGACGCACTTTTGACAATTAAACTAGGAGGGTGAGTATATCGATGCACCAGAAACTATTTGACACAAAGGTCCTTGTTTGTACATACGGAAGATGGTCCAACTACCGACCACTACATATGAAGAGGCATTCACCAAGGCGGTGCTCTGAGCCCTATTCTTTTCAACCTCGCGCTTCTTGGGCTGGCCGAATCCCTACCGGAAACAGTGAGTGGCTCAGTCTACGCCGACGACATCTGCATCTGGTCATCAGCAGTCACTCGCCTGGAGGTTCGCGCAAGGCTACAGAAAGCAGCAACACAGGCACATGACTATCTTCACACACAAAGCCTTACCATCTCAACAGAAATATGTGCGTTAGTTGCTTTTACGCGAAAAGCGATGTCTCGTTATCCAGTATGCCTCAATGGCCAGCCTATGTCCCACAAGAGGAATCATCGGTTTTTGGGTGTAGTTGTTGACAGGGACTTCTCTTGGTGACCCCAGGTTGCCCACTTCAAGAACAATCTCACATCTATTGTTCACGTCTTCAAGTTCATCGCCGGCAAAACATGGGGATCGCAGTGGGCTCCATGCTTCAGTTCTACCGAGCACTCTTTATCGGATTCCTACGCTATAGCTCTCCTGTGCTTGCTAAAACATGCAAGTGAAATCTTCGAGAACTTCAGAGTGTGCAAGCACAAACACTACGTGTTGGCTTAGGCCTTCCGCGGAGCGCCTCAACAGCAGGAACCAGTATATTGGCTCAAGACCACCCGATCACGACTTACATTAGCATCGACACGCTTAGGGCCCATGTTCGTCATGTTTCACGGATGCAATCTAGCTCTCTTGCCGGCCTGCCAGAACGACGATCAGAATCAGAATCAGAATCGGTTTTTATTGAGATCATTAGAATGATTACAAGTTGTTAATATTCAGGAGGAGGTCCCGGAGTCAAAGACTGCAATGGGACCTCCTTTACAAAGTAAACGTAATAAAACAAAAGTACAGCAGTTTTCAACATATTGATAAAAAATTACAGGATTTAGTATGAATACCATGAATGAAGAATTACATGTGCATAAATGTCATGAAAGAAAGCTCTGTAACACAATCTCGTTGACAACTGATGAAGTAACTGCGTAGATGACGTGATGAACACAGTAGAATTTGTTAACTCGAATGTATATGTGATACAAGAACAGAAACCTAACGGTATGGCAATGAAAATGAAATGAAGGGACCCTGAAAGAAATGTTATCAGTATGGACTAGGCATCAGTATTCGACATAATGTAATCTTTTAGTTGTTTCTTGAATTCGTGAATTTTAAGTGTTTTTATGTAAATTGGTAGTGTGTTCCAAAATGCGATAGATGAAAAATGGACGCTCTGTTTGCCATAATTAGTATGGATTTTAGGTAAAATGAAGTTCCTATTTATTGCAAACCTGGTAATATTAGTATTTAATAGAGAAGAGTGTGGTAACAAGCTATCGCGTCGTGTGTAATTGATTTGGCGGAACAAAAAGGTACCTAGATTATATTTAACGAGTTGTGTGACTGTAAGAATGTGATTAGTTCGTAAAAGATATGAGGCGTTGTTATTATATGGGCTAAACGTAATTATCCTAATAGCCTGATTCTGTAGAATTTGCAATGAGTTTAAATGGGTTACGTAAGTGTTTCCCCAGCAAGTAACGCAGTAAATGATGTGGGAATGAATAAATGAAAAGTATAATGATAGTAATATTTGATGGTAAAATATGTTTCGTGCTTTTAGAAGTACCCTAATCCCGTAGGCAATCTTCTGTTTTAGTTTGGTTATGTGTTCAGTAAATTTAAGATGTTTGTCTACTTCTATGCCAAGATAATTGCATGAAAAACTTGCAGGGATAGGACTTCCGGCTAATAAGATAGGAGGAATGGAGTGAAGTGTTCGTTGGTGGGAAGTGAATACAACAAATTTTGTTTTAGACGGGTTTATATGTAGCTGGTTAGTTTGGCACCACTCCATCAGGCTGTGTAAGTCGCTATTAAGGTTAGATACTAAGGTTGTAATACATTTATTGGAATTAATAATAGTAGTATCATCTGCATAAAGTATACATTTCGAAAAGGACAGGCAGTTAGGCAGATCATTCACGTATAATAAAAACAAAAGCGGACCCAATATGGAATCGATGCAAGCAAGCAGCTCTGGAAGCAAGCAGCTCTGAAGCAAGCAGCTCTGGACTGTTTGCAGGCTTTCTACTTTGACTGAGTCCACATATATACGAATGGCTCTTCCACTCAGGCCAGCTCCACCGGCGCCGTGGTTATACCCTCACGATCAATAAGCACCCAATACAAAATTTCTCACTTGGCAACATTGACTGTTTCGGAGCTTGTTGCCCTCCGAGGTGCCGTTCATTTTATTAACGACCAACTCGCTAATCTGTGGGCAATATTATGCGATTCGAAGGCAGCCTTACAATGTCTTCTGTGATCTCTTCGTCACGGGTTCTGTGAACAACTCGTGTCGGAGATACGAGAAATGCACCATCATATGATCGCGAAAGGACAAGACGTCGTGTTTCAGTGGCTGCCTGGCCATTGCGGTATCTCCGGCAACGACCTCGCTGACGAAGCTGCTAAGAAAGCACACGAAGGAGCGACTCTTGTTTCTGTACGTTTAGCACGGACTGACGCAGGCCGATACTTAAGCAAGCTAGCGCACCGTATGGCATTGGAGAAGTTTATACGTTTATGCATATACGTTTTTGATTCGAATGGCTCATAGGGCCGAGTGCAATGCCTGCGGTGTCGAGGAAACTATAGAACATCAACTGTGCTAATACCCATCTTTTGAAAATGAAAGACACGATCTCTGCACAGCTCTCTATCAGTTAGATAGAAAACCGTTCACCTTGAACAAGATCTTGGGACCATGGCCTCGCACATCGCAGCTACAAAAGGTCACAAAAGCGCTGCTGCGATATTTGAAAGCGACCGAATTAAGTCAGCTTCTGTGATCCGGACTGAGTGACCGAATGATATCGCCAGGTGACTTCCTCTTTTTCATTTAATCTTTCCGTCTCCTTCTTCCTTCCCCAGTGTAGGATAGCCAACCGGGTTCAGTCCTGGTTAACCACCCTACCTTTCATTTATCATTTTCTCTCTCCCCCCTCCCCCTCTGGAGCTTCGGCATTCCCTGACGACCAGCGTGCGCTTTGCCCTCCGGAAGCAATGCCTGCCTGCCTGTAGCTTCCTGCGTTTTTCGCTTAAAGTGAGCGACGTGGGGCATTCCTGAACAGTATCGTTAGCCGCGTTACACAGGAGGCAGGGGCGCTTCTGCGGTGATCTTACTTCAATTGATAGAGCAGCTGCAGGGGCCCTGTTTAGCTCAAGCGGACGCTGATGACGCAGCTGGCTTGCAGATGAGCAGGCTTGGTCGAGGCCGCTTTCCTCTTTCGCCTCGACTTGAATTTGTAAGAAGGTAAGAAGATGGTCCGGCTGCCGGCCCTTGTCTGCTGTAACAGCTGCCCTGTCAACGCTGTTTGAAGAAGGCGGCTACGAAGGTCAGGTGGTAAGCCCTCCATGATGACGCGTCGCAAAACAGAATCATACTCGTCTGGTGAAACGCCAAAGCTCTCCAGTACGCTTGTGTGGGAGGTGATGTCATACAGATTTCGAACCTTGCCTAGATCGGCTGAAGTATGAATAGGTGATTGCGAAGGTGGTCCGAATAGTCATCGACCAGCATGTCGCTGACGGGCGAACTGGTCAGGCAGTACGTCGAAGGCGACATCGTTGTTTGCCTTGGCGCAGCGCATACCCCGAATTGCCGTCTTAGCTGACCCTGAAAGGTACGTCAGCAGGTATTTACATTTGTCGATCTCGGATAGAGAGCCATAGTCGTGAATGCTTGCCTGGTACTGGTCCCGGAAGTCTTGTCAGTCGTACCGCTCTCCCAAAAAGATCGGGATGTGTAGCTCTGGCAGTGCAACGCGAGAGAACCACGCCGCGGGCGATATTGCGGGTGAGGCAAGTTACGCTGTAGGACTGGCGGTGGAGTCGACGGAGACACGAAAGTTTAGTGGGCGCGACTCGGTAGCTGGGCGCACGCTTGCCTTGATATTTTTGACCTTTCGTTCGTAATCGAAAGCTGTGATCAGGTGGGCCTCCAGGTGTGCATGTGTGGTCGTATCTTGTATTGCGCGCTCGAACTCGACGAGCTCCGCCTGCTTCACTAAGACGAGCTCGAGGTGCTGGCGCAGCACTCGCACAGGAGTGGTCTCGTCTGTCAGCAGGTCGTCGATCGTGGAAATGGCCTTGGTGGTGATGGCTCTTTGGACGAAGTTGCACTTGGTGCGCAGCTTCCCCATTGCCGAAACTCGAGTGCCGGACATCAGGGTGCGTTTCGGCATCACTCAAAATGCAGCAAAACAACGACGGTGATTAGACCCGGACGTCTGACTCGTTCGTCGTTTTGCAGCAACTGAGCAAGCCCTGCCCGTGGCCACCAGTCGTACTCAGCACTCCTCGTTCTTCTTCATTCGCAACACTACCAGCGCAAAAAAACAAAAACACAACAACAACAAAGAAAGACTCCATATGCCTGTTTTTCACGGTTTTCTAAAAGCACTCGATCACTCATGAAGTTTTTTTATGCGAAGCATATTACTAGAGCTCAACCCAGCTCCTCAGGCGCGGCGGTGTCGCCTTCAATACCACCTGACACCATGACGTCACGACAGAGGAGAAACGGGGCTCCAACTCGCGGCGTCGCTCGCGGCGGTATATAAGCAGCTGCGCTTGCCTCTGCTAGACACTCACGAGGTGAGATGCCTCCTGGAGACAGAGCTGCTCGTTGGGAGGAGAAGCGAAGGTTGCGGCGTGCTACAGAGACTGTTTCTAGATGGCTTTGCTACGGCGCAGCGACTACGCGCCCCGCATCGGACGCGGTGAGCGTCGAGCAACGCAGCGTTCGGCGCGACAACGAAATGTGCGCCTGAGCAAGCCCCGCACGCCTGAGCCGACGACACCGGCTTTTCTGCGACACGAGCTCCTTAACGCTGTCGCGTTAAAATAAAGGCTAGTATGCTTCGCACCCTGGGCTTAACCTTAGCTAAGCCACAGCCAGTTTTTTTTGAAGGAAACGTATTTCGGCGACGTACAATCGCATATCGTTCAAAAAAGACATCGGCCTAATAGTCCCATATGTGTACGCTGTGTTTCTCTGTTTTTTCCTTTTTCTTCAGTATTAGCGTGTCTTAGACTATCCTGCAGGTTTTTCTTGTGCACTATTTTCAAAACGTAGACTTACTGGCACGTGCAGATTATTGTCATTCTGCACATGCTATTCGAGCGGCTGCTGAATCCCCCAGAATAAAGATGACCTTTCATGGGAAGGCCAGCAGATGAATGTAGAAAACAAAGTTAGTTCTTAAAGGTGACGATACAAATAACATTAATGACATGCAGACAAGTAAAGCGTTCAGATGTGTGGCGGCAGAACAGCAAATACTCGGCCATAGAGAAATGTAAGAGTTGGCTGCGCTGCTAACCAAGAGGGCAGCCGGACTACATTTAGCAGCCGGGGATTACCTTTTCGGGAATGTTAAGACTGTTTTTCCTAACGTCATTGGGCCGAAAGTCGCGAGGCACTGAAGCAGCACCGTTAACTACGCTTCCTTACCCTCCAGACCCAGACAGTGGCAATTGCAGCGCCTTGCAGCTCCCTGAACACCTCTAAAGCTGTGAATGCAACCATCTTTAGTGCCCCCAATTTCCCACACGCTTTCCCCTCGTTCCTTTAAACCCTACTTACCTATCCTCGAAGGAAGACCCTCGGGCCTTTTGTTGCTTTTTTTTAAATTCTTGCTGCGTAGAACACCTGGCATGAGGTCTGATTTCGGTACATCGTCTCTCTCTCTCTTTCTCTTTTTTCCCCATCGACCTGTTGGCATCTATCCAGAAATTATCCACTCCCGGCAATTTTCACCAAGAGACCTTCTAAGCTACTGACGCCATACGTTCGGCTGTGAGCGCTCGGTTCCGTTTATCGATCTACGTGCTTTTCGATGGTGGAAAAAAAAAAAGATCGCGATGGTTTGGTGCGGAACAATTGCTACGCTGATTCCTCCCAAGTTGCTGTAATGGCGACCGGGAAATGCATTCCAGGCGCAATAACCCTTGTGAACTGTTTACATGCTCGCCACTTGCACAGGTGAGCCTGGTGCTTTCCCGTAAATAACGGCAAGAGCATGTTTTGGGTAATTTTTAAGTGTACTTTGTGGCGCAAAATACATTTCTGGAAAAGGGACAGAAGAAAGGGAGACAGAAATGTATATTGTGCCACAGAGTATACCTAAAAAATCTAAGCACCAACTTGCCCAAGAAGAAGTCGTTTTGGGTTATATTTCGTTTGGTCTGACATTAGCATCGACGATTAATCTTGACCGCCTGTTAGAATGCAACTAATGGCAAGTTGTATTCCACCCCCAACGAAATGCGCCCGTCGGGACTGGAAACGGCGCCAGCACCAGTTACCATGTGTTCTGGCTTTCTCTCTCTCTTTCTCTCTACCCCCTATCTCTCTCATTAGTATAGGGATAATCATTTTTGAATTTTACGGAAATTTTAAAGAGCGCCTAAGGCAGATAGCATAATTCTTGTTCATGAGAATGATTATACCAAGAGGCCGAAATTACTGTCAGGAGGAATTGCAACACACATTCAACTAATTAACAAGAAACCCTAATTAAATTCAAAAGGTAATAATTTACGGCACATAGTACTATTTACGAATTGAAGTGAGCTTGCAAGACGTATCCACTTGAAGGAACTTTCCAGGATGACACAAGTTCCGATTCACTTTCCAGAGGGAGGGAGGGGGACTAAAGGCATGGGCACTCCATTTACTTTGGTGCTTCGGTGCATAAGATAGCGTTTGGCTAAAAAAAAAAGGTAAATGGAAGAACACTACATTTTTACGGTGAGTTTGATGGCGCATATCTCCAAACTGGTAGCATTCTGGGAATTGACACCAAGTGGATACGCCTTGCAAACTAACCGGCTACAATTCTTAAACTGCAATACGTGCCGTAAAGTAATAATTAGGAAGTTCATTAGTGAAGTGTGGTCAATTAGTTGACTAGGTATTTTGATTTCGCGTTCGAGTAGTGTACGTCTATCGGAGTAATCGAGCTCAAGGGCTAGAATTCTGTTATCGGCAACAGGGAATTCTTTTTTTAATTTCGTAAGACTTAAAAGTAATCATCTTGTAGAATGCTACAGCTAAACTGACCAACCCCCACGGATGCACATACATTTAGGTGCGAACGCCAAGGCTGCTTAGAGGACGACGCCGGCAATTAAAACTCATTGTGGTTCAACTTGTCCTGGCTTTCTTGTTTTCTTTATGTTCACCAGTTTATTGAGCTATGTGGTTTGGAGTTTCAGACCCTACGGCGTTGTTTTTTTTATCTTACAATATTTTTGATAATATTATTGCTACTATCACATAAAAAGAAGTAGCCGTCAGCATTATAGGGTGACTACGTGTCTTTCTTTTTTTTCCCCAATAAAGTAAAAGGAACAGCGATGTCAAAATCGAACACGCCACTCAGTTTTCATTGTGCGTATGTATATCGGAGCCCTGCCTATGAGTGACATTAACTGCTAGTGGTGTGCATCATCGGAGCTGTTCTTTCTTTTTAAGTTTTTTTTTTGAACGTCTTCTAATCGCGGCCGAGTTGTGCTCTTAGTGGTCATGTTTACGTCCAAATATCGATGTTGCAAGTATGTATAACGTGAAGCCACTTGCGTGGACTGTTGCGCCCACATACCGTGACAACATCGTCGTCCAAGCAGTTCTAGCGTAATGCTAGACCTCGCTGTTATTGTCACTGCACCATCCAACGGGCAAACCTTTCAAATAAAACAACTGCAGCATAACTTCACGGCATGTCCTTTTTGTTGTGTGCTTGTGCCCCTACATATTAATTGAGTAAGAGAAAATTGGTATATTTTACGCGGAAACTCAATTTCCCATCTCTCGATTACAATAGTGTGCTCTTGCACTAAAATTTACAGGATGTTATCGAAATCCTCTTTTATTTCTGCTGCTTGAGCCATCCGCCGAAATCGCTGATGCAACGTTTGATCAAAATTTTCATGTACTGCCAGAGTTGTGACGGCGGATGAGTAAAGTAGCATGGACTAAGCATTGCTGAAGGATTGGCTCCATTGGAACAGTGCTTTGGTCCGAGCTACAGTCACGACGTAGCGAGGGGAATTGAACGTTTGAGGAAACAAGTGACTATTGCACAGATAATATAGTAACGCGGTTGCGTTATTACGGCAAAACAGATAATGCATTGAATGACCGTTCGGTGTACATGAAATTATCATTGGAAATGGCACTGAGGCTTGTCTGTCACACTTGGACAGCCTTGTAGGAAGTTGACATCTCTTGCCTTTCTGAATCTTCACGATGTTTCTGTTGGACTTGGGTTCCTTAGGCGTTTCTCAGGCGGCTGCTTTAGGCGGCGTTCCATCGTCGGCAACCCTGCTACTCTCGTGTCTCTTGAAGTTTTTTCGTTGTTTGCCTTTCCCTTGTTTTCATTGTCATTGCCGCCTTTCTTGCAGTCATTCTGAGGCATGTTGATGGCTTGTTCTCTGCATAGGAGCACTCTAGTAGGGAACCTTAGTTACGATGAAAGAGCTGCCGCGCGAGTCCCTGCAGCCCTTCCAGAACAAGGGGAGCTTTGTACTTGCATCGTTATCTTCCTCAGTAATGTTTCGTATGCCAACTGTATTCAGTTCCGACATGAAAGAAATGTCTACTTTCAATGGCACATCGTATCTGGGAGGTTTTCCAATTTTAAAAGATCAGAGGCCTTCTTTGTACAGTTGAACCTTGGTAGAAGTTGTAGATGGTTCTCTGGAGAGGTCATCCAATATGTGTTTCGACTGCTGTAACTTAGAGTGATCATCGAGGTATCTGGTCGGTTACAACGTTCCAGTAGATATCGGAGCCAACGAGAATGCTTATTTAGTATTCTCGCAAAGTAGCTGGTTCAGGGCTTGCATCAGCACGAACAAGACCATGGTGTGTCGTCATGCTGTTTATCGCGCCGTCCTGCGGTGGGCTGGTTACCTCAGAGATTTCCGGTGCTGGCTCTGGAGTGTTGCGGACACTCAGTTACATGTAAGGGTCACATGGCGGCGCGTTTCCCCGAAGGCGAATGGATTGAGGCGCGCAACGCCTCGAACAGGACAATTCGGTGCTCGAGCAACGACCTGACCAACGAAAGTGTGTTGACAGCCTGCCTCTAGAAGGAACGGCAACGAAATTGACCTCACTGGTGCGACAGCACGAGCTGGGCCCGTCTAGGAATACGGGCAGGTGTGCAGTAGCACTGGTAGACACGGATGTTGCTCGAGGTGGCGTGGCGATGGACTCGAGCGCACTTTCACGTTGCACGGACGACGCCAACGCGTTGTCCGGTCGCTTTGATTGGTTTTGCCTTAGAGTCAAGACTTTGCACAGCGAAATGTTGTCCAGCACAGTGGGCACATTGGAAATTTTTGGAGCTTCGGCATACACTGGTGACGTGGTTGCGCATGGCGCAGCGGAAGCAACGCCTGCGTGTCTGAAGCTTCTTGCGTTTTTCAACTGAAGTGAGCGATGTGGAGCCTTCTGGAACTGTATAGTTGTACGCGTTGTACAGGAAGCAGGGACACATCAGCGGTGGTCTTACTTCAACTTCTTACTTCAACTGATAGAGCAGCTGCAAAGGGCGGGTTTAGCGCAAGCGGTCGGGATTCCCGGTGATGGTGTCACTGGCTTGCAAATGAGCAGGCTTGGTCGAGGCCGCTTTCCTGCCTCGCGTCGAGTTGAATTCGTAGGAAGGTAAGAAGGTGGTCCAGTAGGTGGCCCTTGTTTGCTGTAACCGCTGCCGTGTCAGCGCTGTTTGAAGAATAAGGCTCCTTCAGCCGCTGACGGTACATGATACGAAGGTCAGGTGGTAAGCCCTTCTTGATGACGCGTCGCAGAACAGAAGCATACTCGTCTGGTGAGATGCCAAAGCTCTCCAGTGCGTTTGTGTGGAATGTGATGCCTTCATACAGATTCCGAAGCTTGCCTAGATCAGCTGAACTACGAATAGGTGACATTGCCAAGGTGGTCCAATAAATAGCGAAACTGCAATAAAAATGCAATAAAATGCAATAAAATAAAATAAAAGCAATAAAAATGCGAAGGTGGTCCAGCCTAATAAACAGCGCGTGAAAACTACCTTTGTCATTTTACCCTCATCACTTAGAAGAAAAAAAAAGAAAGCGAAGTCACTTACGCACTGACAAGCTTGTTTCTGTTCGTGCACATTGCCTGAGCAGGCTGTTCGCAAGCGCTAGACAAAACCAGACGGAAAACGCTCCGGTGATTGAAGCGCGCTTTCCCGCCAAGCCACCTCGATCACCACCGCTTGGTGAAGCGCACCCGCAGGAGAGCTGGAGCGGGGCGCTCCAGCGCTGTAGCGGACGACGCGGAGCACCTCCCCGAGGTCCGTGTGCGCATGCGCCGCTTCGTTTCGATGCGCCACCACGCCGGACGCACTGGCGTTCCGAGGAGCGATGCCACGCTGAGCAGTGTTCACCCGAAGAGTCGACTATCCTGTACCTAATGGCAAGTTCACGCGAACCCGTATAGTGACATTCCACCCCCAACGGAATGCGACAGTCGGGACCGGGAACGCTACCAGCACCAGCGACGTAGTGTTCGGGATGTCTCTCTGTCTCTCTCAGTTGAATAGGGGATAACCATTCTTAAACCCGCCGTGGTTGCTCAGTGGCTATGGGGTTAGGCTGCTGAGCACGAGGTCGTGGGATCGAATCCCGGCCACGGCGGCCGCATTTCGATGGGGGCGAAATGCGAAAACACCCGTGTACTTAGATTTAGGTGCACGTTAAAGAACCCCAGGTGGTCAAAATTTCCGGAGTCCCCGCTACGGCATGCATCGTAATCAGAAAGTGGTTTTGGCACGTAAAACCCCATATATTATTATTATTATTATTAACCATTCTTAAATTTTACGGTATCTTTAAAGATCGCTTAAGGCAGATAGCATAATTCTCGTTCATGAGAGTGATTATTGTAAGAGGCCGACATTACTAACGCGAGTAAATGAGACACACATTCAACTATGTAACAAAAATACTGATTAAATTGCAAAATTATTACTTTATGGCACATAGTACTATTTATGAATTGAAGTGAGCTTGCAAGAGGCAACCACTTGAAATAACTTTCCAGAATGACACAAGTTTCGAGTCATGTTCCAAAGGGAGAGGGGCAGGATGACTAAATGCATGGGCGCTCCATTTACTTTGGTGCTTCGGCGCATAAAACAGCGTTTGGTAAAAAAGAAAAAGGTAAGTGGAAGAACACTACCCTTTTTACGGTGAGTTTGATGGCGCATACCTCTAAACTGGTACCATTCTGGGAATTCACTCCAAGTGGATACGCCTTGCAAACTAACCGGCTACAATTCTTAAGCTGGAATACCTGCCTTAAAGTAATAATTAGGAAGTTCATTAGCGAAGTGTGGTCAATTGACCAGGTTTTTAGATTTCTCGTATGAGTAGTGTCCGTCTATCGCAGTAATAGAGATCAAGGGCTAGAATTCTGTTATCGGCAACAGGGAATTCTTTTTTAATTTCGTAAGACTTAAAAAATAATCATCCTCTAGAATGCTACAGCTATACTGATCAACCACAACGGATGCACATGCATTTAAGTGCGAACGCCAAGGCTGCTTCGAGGACGACGCCGGCAATTACCACTCATTGTGGCTATACTTGTCCTGGCTTTTTTATTTTCTGTATGTTCGCCAGTTAATTTAACTATATAGTCTAGAGTTTCTGACCCCATCGCGTTGTTTTTTTCTAATCTTACTATATTTTTGATAATATTATTGCTACTATCACATAAAAAAGAGTAGCCGTCAGCATTATAGGGTGACTACATGTCCTTCCTTTTTTCCCCAATAAAGTAAAAGGAACAGCGATGTCAAAATCGAACACGCCACTCAGTTTTCATTGTGCGTATGCATACTGGAGCCCTGCCTATGAGTGACATTAACTGCTAGTGGTGTGCATCATCGGAACTGTTCTTTCTTTTTAAATTTGTTTGAACGTCTTCTAATCGCGGCCGAGTTGTGCTCTTCGTGCTCATGTTTACGTCCAAATATCGATGTTGCAAGTATGTATAACGTGAAGCCACTTGCGCGGACTGCCCCCCCCCCCCCCCCCGTCCGGTGTGATGACTGACTGTCTCGTGTGCCGGGCTGTGCTGACGGTTAGGACACCGATTTAGTCACAGTATTCGTGTGCCTGCGGCTTGTCCTTGCGAGTCCGGAACTGACTGATAATTAATACCTGCTATGTTCTCTCTCTGGGTTCTTGCCTGGGTAGTGCATTTGGAATACACTGGTTAATAATTACCGCCCTTAAGTGTGTTTAAGGGTGCGAATTGGTTTCTTACCCACACATTTAGACCCAATAAGGTGTGAGTATGCTAGTTATTGACCGCTTTACCCACTTATACACTTTTAAGGGCACAAATTATCTTACAGTTTAGCCGGCCCTAAAGATGTCTCGTTTCCCGTGTTTCTGTGTTTCAATATATTACTCCAAAGTTTTCAGTATTTTTGTTGCAGTTAATAAACAAAACACACGATAAGGCATATAAATTATCGTATCTACATATAGTGGATGCGCTGCATTGATTGCGCCGGAAAGCTGAGCAATGGGACGACGCTATTAAGCGGTGGCGGAAGGTAAAGAAAAGCTAAAAAAAATAAAGGAAGTACCCGCAAGGAAATTTTCACAATCTCTGATAACTGCAAGCGGAAGCAGCTCTCATCTATCTTCTATACTACCTACCAGTCAGTGCGTGACTTACGATGCTTTCCGGTAGTTTAGGCAGCGGTTCGTGTTCCTTTTTGGTGAGAAAAAAAAAACTTCCCTTTTCGATTTATCACACGCAGCTGCGCATCGCACCCTAATCCTAGTCAATCCCTCGTTGTGCATTAAAAAAAAAGGTGTTCTGCCTCCTCGTCCTTTTAACAAATATTTTATTGTTATTTTTGTTGTTGAAATTGTGAGAGAAGAGTGGTTCCTCGCGAACACTGCGGAAAAGTTTATGCAGAGGAGTAAACGCACAGTGGTTACGCTTCTCGCTTTAAGGATTCGTGAATCACGTCTTTCCGCAAACGGCCGGAATCTTTACTACCCCCAGAGGAAGTGTTGAGCATCCAGAAGGAGGAATTAGCCCCCCCCCCCCCCCCCCCAAAAAAAAAAGGACGCACCCGGTACTTTTCCCGCTTCCGTAGACTCCGCTGGGAACCGCAATAATTTCCGATAAGTTATCGCTGCGGGCTGAAATATGAAGAAAATTTTATTCCCACACCAAGAGGAGTTTATGATCTAGTTTTAGCAAGACTATATTTATAAATTTGAGAAGAGGTCGTCAAGCATAGCTTCCTACAATAATTACTAGAGGGAACTCTGCCGATGCGATCGGAATGATGGGTAGCGCATGAATCTGTCTGATCTTCGCGCCTGGGGCTTCATACGTTCTTGTGGCTTCATGCGTTATGATTCATCTGTACTTAACTTGGCCTGAACTTCAAAGCAATTTATGCTTTTTTTCCCAATGCAGAGAGTAATCAGACTCTGCAAGCACGCATAACCGCTGCTAATGGCAGTGTTTCCGCTTGACCACGCGTCGATGGCGCAATGGTTTCAATATCGCGCTTCTGTGATGGGGCTCCTGTGTTCGAATCTTGCCGGTGGACACTTTTAATAATGTTTACTTATGGAATTTGCTGGAATAGTCAGGTTATGGAATTTGCCAAATTTGTGAAAAACAAGTCAATGTAGTGGCCGTAGGGACGCACTCTTTTATTTATTTAGGACGTCATATTTCCTAAATTATTCAAATTTCAAAATCACAAAATGATTAGGGGCCTCGTCTTTAACACTGTAACTCAATAATAAATGCAGATATCACAACTCCGCAAACTATGGAGATTAAGACACCTAAAACGTACACAATTGATTAAGTACACAGCGGTGTCAGTTATGTGCCACCTATTCGTGAGTGAGACTTGAAAAACCCTAAAAACTTGACGTGACCTGTTCACTCACATATCGCCTTTTCGTCCTCTTTAGATGCTCTTGCAGATGCCGTTTACAGAATTGCGATAACTGTTTACAGCGCAGAGTTTCATATCTTTTTTTAAAAATTAAACAATATCCCACAATTTTTGGCGAAAACTATGAGGTCTTTGACTACATTTGCTCAAATGGTATTTTTCTCGGACTTTTATGCAAATAAGTCGGGCGACTTTCTCATGAGAGCGCTTCTGCGTTGTGCATATATATATATATATATACATATATATATATATATATATATATATATATATATATATATATATATATATATATATATATATATATATATATATATAAATGCAAAAGTCTTTTTTTATACGAATCGATTCATGAAACTGTGCAGTGGTGGCCTGAGCCATGTCACGGACTAACCGACAGCTAACCAACTGCGTAAGTGCCGTCAGGATAAATCAGTGTCGGAAGGAGCGGGATGTCCTAATAATGCTGTATTTTGTTTCTTTTTATTTGAAAATTTTTATAAAATAATTGCCTGAAAACGAGCACTGTTCCGCCTTTCAAGGTGGATTTTCCGAATAGGCGGAGATCACATATGCGACAAATCGCAATATCCGGACAGCTAATGTAAAGGGTTCACTAATTATCGTTTTTTTCACTGTATTAGACACATTTAAACAACTAAATTGAAGTCGAGCAGGAATGAAGTCGTGATTTTCGTCAAAATTTATCAACTGGTGCCTCGAGTCTGATTCGTCGTGGATAATTCTCGTAAGTGGCGCTCCCTGGTGGTTAAAAAGGACAAATTCACAAATATTTCTTCCTCCTCTCACCTATCTGCTCCTCTCTTCTTTCCACTGCCTTCATTAAAATTTTAGCTTCATCTACACGTTCTATGAATAAGCTTGCAGAAAGTGGCGTCGGCTGATCTCTTTACAAGCGACCAGACGACGTCCCTCATTACTACTGCACAGACGCAATATTCTTTACTGCAGCGTAACTTTCACGCTCAATACCACTCCCCACGTGTAGGGTAGCAAACTCGACTCACTGTGCTTAACGTCCCTGCCTTTCCTTGCTTCCTTCTCTCTTTCTCTCTCTCACTGCAGCGTCAGCGGAGTTTGCTGGGAGGTAGAATCTTCGACGCGTGTTCGGTCAACCTCGCGGTTGAAACCTTCGCGGTGCCCTGCTGCGCTGTTTTTTTTCTTCTTTTCTTTATATGATTACGGCCAAGCAATTTCTGCGACAGGCATTTGCGGACATCTAAAGGGCAAGGAGAAGGGGGCCCCATTACAGCCGCCGCCGTCAGAAGGCGGCGTACAGAAAGTGCACGCAAGTGCCCGTCACGCAGCCGTGTGGGAAACCATCAGTTTCTGACTCGCAGAGTGTTAGGTGCTCCGTCCTCGCAAAATTCGATGGGCGTAATTTTCGGCATCGCGCCGAGATGTCTTTACCTGTAATGCACTCACTGCTTCAGCATTTCTTACACCCACGGCGCCGGTGGTGTTTTGGAGAACGGTGTAAAAAGAGAAGCGGCAAGGACAAGGGATCCAACTAGACGCGCCCACCGGTACGGAACACCTCTGCAGCATTCCAAATTACGTGTTATACGTTGACTTCGCCCCCGGTGAAGTATATATTGCTCGGCGACGCATCTTGCGGGAACTCGTATTATCTCGGGATGGCCCGTAATGGCTCCCTCGAGGCAGCGCCATTTCCGTCCTTTGTCGTGTTTCTTGTCTTCGGCTCCTCGCGCAAGATTTACAGTGGCAGGGATATTTCGTGCTCTCTCTTTTTTTCTGGGTGTTCTAACCAGACGATGTACCTTGGAGTATATCGTCCAGAAGGCGTATAGAGTGGTCGCGGTTAACGTAATGACGCAAGCAGACGTGATCGTGGTCTCTCACCGTTCACGCCGGCCTCCTGGCAGTATACGATTCATTACGAGGGCTTATTGAGAGCAGGGAGCCTAGTGCATACCAAGTACGAAAGGCTAACCCTATTTAATAGTTTCTGTCTGATCCAGACCGATATAGGGTGGATAAAACTAATGATCCAAACCATGGGTAGTAAAAGATTCACGAAAGATTCGCTTCCCGGAGATTCCATCGATTGCGTTGGATCGAGACCACGTAAGGTGCGAAAGCGTTCGTGCGCATTCGCCAGCTTAGATTGAACCAGGGTCGTAAAAAAAAAGAAACTGGAAAAAATTCATGTCCTTGGCATCGCACTTCCCTCAGAATATGTCTGTACTCACCATTGTGATCGGGATAATCATCGCGTTCGTCTTCGGGACGTCAATGCATCGAGGTCTCATAGGATACGTTCGCGTGCGCGATTATGTGCATTGCTGCTTACATCGCCGCACAATAACGCGTCACATTGCATCAATCACAATGTTGCAACCAGTGCATAAATACAAACATTGCCTGACATTACAAGTTGCATAAGGTGACAATGAGGACAATCGTGTGCATCGCATTTAGTTTTACGGCATTAAGGTAAAGGATTCGCGAAAGATTCGCTTCACGGAGATTCCAACGGTTGCCTTGAATTGGTAAAATATTTCTTTTTTGCCCAACACACATTTCACCTAGATCACACCGTCGTCTTTGAAGAAATGCCACACGGCCGCGGGAGCCTGTTCCGGTATTTTGTGTACCTAGGACATATGAAGGGTAGAAACATCGTTCCGCCTGCATCGATCATATCTCAGGTTATAGCAATTACAAAACTAATTTGTACCATGCTTTTTATTAACGGTTGATGTATATGTTGTAAACACACAAATAAGCACGTAAATAGGTAAGTTAATCAAATAAATAAGGTAATTTGGTCGGAGGTGCAATAACTTGTTCCTTCGTTTTGTGAACAGAGGACGCCCAAAATGGTAATTGTGGAAGTGCCGTTTCGCAAAACGTAAACATAAATGCGAAATTTGCATTTTATGAAGCACATCCATTCGTGGGCGTTCTAAAAAATAAAGCAAGACAACAGTGCTTACCAGGAAAAATACTCCCTAACTAACAAAACGAACGTTGAAAGCTGGGCATTTAAAAGCACGGAAAAATTTGTTAAAGTACCAAAGGAAATACTGTTTCTGGTTAAGTTGCACGGGTACATGGTGGAGAGAGAGAGAGAGCAAATGATAAAGGAAAGGTAGGGAGGTCAACCAGGACTGAGCCCGGTTGGCTACCCTACACTGGGGAAAGGGAAAAGGGGACGGAAAGATTAAAGGAAGAAGAGAAAGTCCACTGGGGATATCGTTCGGTCACTCAGTCCGGATCACAGACGCTGACTCAGTCCAGTAGCCTTCAAATATCGCAGCAGAGCTTTTGTGGCCTTTTGTAGCTGCGATATGTGAGGCCATCGTCCCAAGATCTTCTTCAAGGTGAATGGTGTTCTATCTAGCTGATTCAGAGCTGTGCAGAGGTCATGTCTTTCGTTTTGAAAAGATGGGCAGTAGCACAGGAGATGTTCTATAGTTTCCTCCGCACCACAGGCATTACAGTCGGCGCTATCAGTCATTCCAATCAAAAATGTGTATGCATTGGTGAATGCGACGCCCAAGCGTAAGCGGCACAGCATTGTTTCCTCATTTCGCAGAAGTCCTGGTAACAGCCGCAGTTGCATAGAGGTGTCGTGGGAATGCAATCGTTGTTGGGTGAATTCAGGTGTGTGCCACTTCTCTAATGTCATACGGTGTGCTACCTTGCTTAGGTGTTGGGCTGCGTCGGTCCGCGATATAGGTACAGACACAAGGGTTGCTCCTTCGTGTGCTTTCCTAGCAGCCTCGTCAGCGAGGTCGTTGCCGGAGATACCGCAATGGCCAGGCAGCCACTGAAACACGACGTCGTGTCCTTTCGCTATCATACGATGGTGCATTTCTCGTATCTCCGACACTAGTTGTTCACACGACCCGCGACGAAGAGATGATAGAAGACATTGCAAGGCCGCCTTCGAATCGCAGAATATTGCCCACCGATTGGCGGGTTGGTTGTTAATGTAATCAACGGCACCTCGGAGGGCAACAAGCTCCGATCCGGTCGATGTTGTCATGTGAGAAATCTTGTATTGGACGCTAATTGATCGTGATGGTATAACCACTGCGCCGGTGGAGCTGGTCTGAGTGGAAGAGCCATCCGTATATATGTGAACTCAGTCAAAGTAGAAAGTGTTCAAACAATCCAGAGCTGCTTGCTTCAGGGCCAAGGTAGGCAGGTCGGTCTTCTTTCTTATCCCTGGAACCGTGAGACGCACTTGAGGTTGTTCTAAACACCACAAAGCTGAGGTTGAACGTGCTGAGGGTGTGAATCCCGATGGTATACAGGCACGATGGACGCTGACCTCGTTGGAGAAAGACGCCTGTGGTCGTCGTTCTGGCAGGCAGGCAAGAGAGCTTGATTGCATGCGTGAAACATGACGAACATGGGCCCTAAGCGTGTCGATGCTAATGTAAGTTGTGATCGGATGGTCTCTAGCCATTATAATGGTTCCTGCTGTTGAGGCGCTCCGTGGAAGTCCTAGGCAAACACGTAGTGCCTGTGCTTGTACGCTCTGTAGTTCTCGAAGATTTGACTTGCATGTTTTAGCAAGCACGGGAGAACTATAACGTAGCAATCCGATAAAAAGTGCGCGATATAACTGTAGCATGGAGGCCACAGACGATCCCCATGTTTTCCCGGCGATAAACTTGAATACATGAACAATAGATGTGAGCTTCTTCTTCAATTGGGCAACATGAGGGCTCCAAGAGAGGTCCCGGTCCACAATGACACCCCAAAACCGATGATTTCTCTTGTAGGAGATAGGCTGGCCATTAATGCATACTGGATAACGAGACATTGGTTTTCTTGTAAAAGCGACTAGCGCACATTTTTCTGTTGAGATGGTAAGGCCTTGTGTCTGAAGATAGTGAGATGCCTGTGTTGCTGCTTTCTGCAGCCTTGCGCGAACCTGCAGACGAGTGACCGCTGATGACCAGATGCAGATGTCGTCGGCGTAGATTGAGACACTCACTTTTTCCGGTAGGGATTCGGCCAGCCCAAGAAGCGCGAGGTTGAAAAGAATAGGGCTGAGGACCCCACCTTGGGGAACTCCTCGGCATATGTAGTGGTCGGTAGTCGGACCATCTTCCGTACGTACGAACAAGGACCTTTGTGTCAAGTAGTTTCTGATCCATCGATATACTCGCCCTCCTAGTTCCATTGTCAAAAGTGCGTCTAGAATGGGTTGATGGGAAACGTTGTCGTAAGCGCCTTTCACGTCCAGAAAGAGCGCTACTGATAATCGTTTCCATGATTTTTGCTGTTCTACAGATGACACTAAGTCGATGACACTGTCAATCGATGAACGGCCTCGTCGAAATCCCGCCATAGAATCAGGGTAAATCTTGTGGTGTTCTAGGTACCATTCGAGACGCATGAGGATCATGCGTTCCATGAGTTTCCCGACGCAGCTAGCAAGTGCTATAGGCCGATACGATGCCAGTTCGAGCGGCGACTTTCCTGCTTTCAGTAGAGGTACCAGGCGGCTGCGTTTCCACTCCTGTGGGACGACACCATCTTGCCATGAACTATTAAAAAGGCTGAGGAGTTCTCTTCGTGCTTCTCGGCCTAGGTGGCGCAAAGCAGTATATGTTATGCCATCGGGCCCTGGTGAAGACGAACACCTACAGAGCGCCATAGCAGCTTCTAACTCTTCCATAGAGAATGGAGCCTCCATACTGGTATCTCGTGGACCGGGGATGTCGCTTAAAGCCATGTCAGGGACTGAAACTGTGCGGCCGGCGATTTTCTCGCAAAATTCCTCTGCAACGTCTATCTCGCGGCGGTTTTGATAGAGAGCAAGGGCGTTAAAAGGGTGTCGTTGCTGGGGTCTTGAGCAAAGACCCCGTAGGGTACGCCACATACGGGACAATGGCTTGCGGGGGTCTAGTGACTCGCAAAAGCATTTCCATCTTTGATTCGCTAGCTTATCCATTCGGCGTCTTATCTTCTTTTGCATGCGCCGAGCTTCTCTGAGGTCAAGAATTGACTTTGTGCGCCTGTACCTCCTTTCAGCACGGCGTCGTATTGTACGAAGCCTTTCCAATTCAATGTCATTCTCTGTACGCTTTTTCGAATGTGTGAAGCAACGCGTGCAATCTTGCATTGCGTCTGCAATCACGTCTTCTAATCTGCGTGCGATATGTTTCTTGCAGGTGTCTTCTACTCGATCTTGAAAGACTGACCGGTCGATTTGGCGAGATACATCCGGTAATGCGGCGTCTACTCCGTCGATTCTCACATAGGTCGGAATATGATCACTGTCATGTGTTTCGATATCAGTGAACCACTGCACGCTCGAAGTCAGGCAACGTGAAACCAAAGTCAAGTCAAGGCAGCTGCTGTACGTTGTTCCTCGCAGAAATGTCGGACTTCCGTCATTTAGAAGACACAGGTTGTGGCCTGATGCAAAGGATATTAGTGACCTGCCCCTCGAATTTATCCTGGGGCTTCCCCATATATGGTGGTGAGCGTTGAAGTCCCCTGTTATTATCCAAGGACCGGGAGTAGCAGCCATAATATCTTCTAGTCTCTTGCTGTCAAACTGACTTGTTGGGGATAGGTAGACGCCAATAATAGTAAAAGACAGCCTCTTCTTTTTCACACTAACACAGACGTATTGATTACCGTCGTGTGGCGCTACGGGTTGCGAAAAATACGTTAGGTCCTTGCGAATGTACACCAGAACCTTACTACTATGGACACACGTTGTTGACACAAAAGGTTCATACCCTGATAGTCTTATGGAAGCTGATAAGTTCGGTTCACAGATCACCAGTATAGGAAAGTGGTAGTCAAACACGAACTGTCGAAAATCCGAAATACGTGACCTTAGGCCTCTCGCATTCCATTGGAATATGGAGGCACTTCTGACATCATCCCGGAATGATCGCTGTTGCTGTCGATGAGCCATGGTTCTGCTGTAGAAGTTCTCAAGCACTGGACTTCTGAAGGCTCGCTAGAATCGGATTGATGGCATCCAGCACTTGCAACGCACTTCGAGCTGTTGGTGTCTGTATCTTGTCCAGAAGAACACGAATATCACTCACCAGAGAGCTGATCATGACAACAATTTGTTGATCTTGGTCCGTCAGTTTATCAGGAACAGTCGAAGTGTCCCTTGCTGTAGAAGGCTGGTTTCGCTCAGTAGGAGCATGTAGCCTCGGGAGTGCAGGCCACGCGTCAGCAGCAGGGCTGTTCGTTGCATCTTTGTCCTTTGATCTGACTGTGTTTGGCTTGGGCGGAAGAGTGGGTGGCAGTGCACGTGGCTGGCGCTCTGCAGAGGCTTTGGAGGTTCGTGATCGACGTCGGCGACGCGATCGTCGCCGCCTAATAGAAATTGCTGCTTCTCGGTGAGACGAGTGGTCTCTAACCATTTTCCTTAATATTGCCATTTCCTTACGAATTAAAGGGCATTCCTTCGAGGAGGCATCGTGAGGGCCGCTGCAGTTTGTGCACTTATTTATTTATTTATTTATTAATACCTCAAGGGTCCAAAATAGGACATTACATGAGGGGTGGGCATGTAAAAGGCGGGATTGATGATGTGGAAATTAGAAGGATGAGTCGGAACACTCAATGGCAGATCGAAAGCGTGCTGTATCGCGGATGAGTGCAGTTTGTCTGGGAAGGCCATTCCAGTCTCGGGCAGTTCGGACGAAGAATGACTGCAGGAACGTAGTGGTGCGGGCTTGTGGTGGGATTACGGAGTTCGGATGGCCTGTTCGACGAACACGATGAGCCAGCTGAACCAGCTGGCTGTCAGGAGGTATGGAATAAAAAAACTTGTGATAGAGGCATAGGCGAGAGATGAGACGACGAGAGGCAAGAGGCGATAGGTCTAGTTTAGATTTTAGGGATGAAGCACTAGTGTGATATGAGTAATCTGAAAGAATAAATCTAGCAGCACGGTTTTGAACGCTTTCAAGGGCTTTAGTGAGATTAGTTTGGTAAGGGTCAAAGATAGCACATGCATATTCAAGTTTTGGTCGCACAAGCGTTTTATAGGCAACTGATTTCACGGGCGGTTGTGCCATGAAGAGATTACGGCGAAGATAACCAAGAATTTTGTTAGCTGAATTAATTATGTGGCTTACGTGATTTGTCCAAGACAAATCTTTGGATAGGTGAATTCCTAAGTACTTGAAGGAGTCTGTAGTAGATATAGTGCAGTTGTTAATCTTGTAGGCAGGGGGAATGTAGTTAGGTCGACGATGGAGTGAAACATGTACAGTCTTACTAATGTTTAGGGACATGAGCCATGTAGCACACCAGTCTTGAATACGAAAGAGGTCCTCCTGAAGAGTAGGGACGTCTGCGATGGTTTTGATAGGGCGGTACAGGACACAATCATCAGCGAAAAGACGTATTGCAGAGGTTACAGCGAATGGCAGGTCATTAATGTAGATTAAAAATAGGAGTGGCCCAAGAACAGTGCCCTGAGGTACACCAGATAGAACGGAGGAAACGGAAGATGTAAGGTTGTTAGCACATACAAACTGTGTTCGGTTAGTTAAAAAACACTGGATCCAGTTAAGAACAAGTGGGTGGATGTTTAGGCGTGATAATTTTAGTAGAAGGCGAGAATGTGGAACCTTATCGAAAGCCTTTTCAAAATCTAAAAACAGGGCGTCAGTCGGAATGTTAGAGTCGAGGTTTAAATGAATATCATGAATAAATAAAGCTAACTGCGTTTCACATGAGTGATCTTTCCTGAAGCCATGTTGATTAGGGTGAAAGAACTTCACTGAAGTTAGGAAGTTAGCAACATGAGAGTAAATGACATGTTCCATGATTTTGGAGCATACGCTGGTGAGTGAAATGGGGCGGTAGTTACCTGGGGAAGACCGATCACCTTTCTTGAAGACTGGAATGACCTTCCCTGTTTTCCAGTCTCTTGGAACAATGCCTGTGTCAAGTGATTGCTGAAAGATGATACAGAGGATCGAACTACAGACATACTTCGTATTTTTTAACACTTTGGCATTAATGCCGTCGGTTCCACAGGATGATGAGCACTTCAGGCCATCTATTACCTTAACTATGCCTTCCGGCCTAAAATTAATACCTTCCATTAGTGTAAAATCGTAAAATGGTACATCTGGTAGTTCATTGGCAGGTTCTTTTGTGAACATTGAACAAAATGCAAGGTTCAAGGCATCACGTACATTTGAGTCAGGAATGGGTGAGCCAGAATTATCACATAGAGAAATAGAGCTATTAGTTTCGGGTTTTATCGTTTTCCAAAAACGCCGCGGGTTAGAGTGCAACATGTTTGGGACGGTAGTAGAAAAGAAATTACGTTTTGTGTGTGCTTTTAATGAGTTATATTCCTTAGTAGCTTTGTTATATTTTTCCCAGGCAGAAGAAGAACCTGAGCATTTGGCTACACGAAATAATCGTTTTTTCTTATTGTTTAAGCGCTTTAAAGTAGTGTTGAACCAAGGGGAACGTGCTCTTTCATTTATCGTGATAGTTGGAATGTAAAGACCTATTAAACGCAGTATTTCTGTTTTGAAAAGTGCCCAGTTACTCTCAGTCGACCGCTGCTGATGCGTAAGGGCAAGTTGCTCATGAAAGATAGAAAGTTCACGATTAATGCTTGGATAATCGGCTTTATCATATAGTGTTAGTACTTTCTTTGATATTTTACTTTTGAGTATATTGCAAGGAAACGTGGCATGAATGACGGTGTGATCGCTAAGACCACTGACGTACGTAAGAGGAGGCATCTGATCGGGGTGCGACGCTAAGACGAGGTCTAGGATATTTGATGAGTGTTGAGTTATTCGCGTAGGTTTAGTAACAAGCTGCGATAGACCGAACAGCAAGCAAATGTTTAAAAATTCGCAAGCCATGTTTGTTTGTGTTAGACATGAGGCAACGTTACTCCAATCTATAGTTGGAAAGTTGAAGTCCCCGAGTAACAATATGGGGGTGTTAGGATAAGCCGTTGTTAGTTCAAACAAAGCATCGTGAAAAAACGAAAGAAAGGAGCTATCAGTGCAGGGTGGACGATAGCAACAGCCGATGAGCGTGCGCGGTGAAGTGGCGTGGCAACACGTCCAGATCATTTCTAGAGGCGTTCTTATATTGACAAAAGAGCACTTAAGTTGGCGATGAGTTGCAATAGCCACACCGCCGCCACGGGTTCCATCGCACCTGTCTTTGCGAAAGATATCAAATTCTGGTAGATCTGGAAGAATTTCGCAATCAAGTATTGTGGAATTTAACCATGTTTCTGTTAGTGCAACAATATTACTGGATGACGAGGAAATGAGGCTGCATAACGAATCCCGTTTGGGTATCAGGCTGCGGATGTTAGTGTAGAGCAACGATAGATTGTGCTTAACACGCTGAGTCGGCCTCAGTGGTTTGTGCACTTGCTGCTAGGATTGACGTTCCACGACCGACTGTTTAGCGTGATCGTAAACGTAGGTTTTTCAGCCAGAAATAAGTTTGTCGTAACGGAGCTTGAATGAAGATTGCTGCGCTTTTCCAAATTCGATTAGACGTCTCCTGGCCAGACGAGTTTCTGGGGAGAAGTCTTCGCTAATGCCGTATTCGGTGCCCTTCAGCTTACCGCTTGAGAAAAGGATGCCTTCTTTATCTTTAAAGTGGGCGAATTTTACTATTATTGGCCTCCGTTTTCCCTCCTGAAAAGTGCCAAGTCTGTGGGCACGTTCTATATCACGGCTTTGAATAGTTACGCCCAGGTTTTTGTGGCAGTGTTCAATTATTGATTCCTCAGAAACACGCCACGACTCATTACGCGCATCGCTGATACCGTAAAAAACCAGGTTACATCTTCGGGATCTGTTTTCTATCTCATTAATGCGGTCGGTCAGCACAGTTACCTGAGCAGCGCTGCTATTAGCGACGCTTTCTATGTTATTTACCTGGGACTTTATATTAATTCAGCACACTGGCTTCGCACGTGTTAGTGGTGTGGGGCCCAGTGCAGCGAGAACAGACGGTAGTGTTCTTGCACACACTACTCACATGCCCAAACTTCATGCACTTCCAGCACTGCAGCGGTTTCGGTATGAAGGGGCGAACGGCGTGTCGGAAGTGGCCCACTTTTACATGCGAAGGTAGGGATTCGCCTTTAAATATGATTTTGACACACCGTGACGTGCCGAGGCGAAACGCGTTTGTGATGATGGTGTTTTCGGTAGCCGGCTTGATTAAGATCGACAGATCGGAGTCGACAATGGTCTCATCAACATCGTAAATCAGGCCACTACTGATGTGTTTGCCCAGCGGAATATGAGGGCGGACTTTCATCCCGTCGAGTTCCATGACATTGCGCAAAGATTCCAACGCAGCCGCGTGTTCTACGTCAATCGCTAGGACGTTCTTACGGGTATTCACTCTCATGTCTTTGATTTCATTCGGAACCAGTGCCTCTAGATGTGAAGACACGGCTTGCCTGTTGAGGCGTCTCAGGTAGATGGTAGATCCCGTTCTCGGTCCTATACCTACTCTAATACTTACTCTTATACCTACTTATACCGTCTTATACCTACTTTCTTGAATGGAGATGTTAGTGACGTAACAAAACCAAAGTGAAGAAGCAAGCTAAAATTGTTCATACCAAGAGAAACGAGCACACAGTAAAAAAAAGATAAAAAAGAAAGACGAACTTTTCCCAGCGCTCATGCGAATAGTTTGACAAAATTTCGAGTGAACACGAGCATCTACGTTTAGCGTACTGATCAATATCGGGTTTGAAAACATTCAATAAGTTTTAAGTAAAGAAAGAAAGGAAAGGAAAACGATGCTTCCTATTTAGTTTCCGATTCTCTGAGAGTCTACGGCGCAGATTCGACGCAGACTGCGCTGCACTGAAGTGGAAAACGTTTTGAAACCGCAGCCACCAGCAACGCGGTTTGAATAAATTTCACATGAAAGCGTCGTTTCGAGACGCCAGTTCTCCAACCTTGTTTGCTTATTTCAAGAGTTAGTAGGAAAGTTGGAATTCATCGCGGCATTTACCTTGCAACGTGACGCGGTAATGTTGAAAGTGCAGAGACCACTGCATCAGAAACCCGTCGCATTGAGAAACCCATTTCACAGTTTTTCGACGTCCACAAAAATGCATCGCCAGACACATCATTACGAGCACCATCTGAACACGACGCTACAGTTGTAGGTTTAAAGAAGAGTTGCCTGATTATTAAAGCCTCGATTCAGTTGCCCAACATGAACAGGCCATAACATAATCCTTTAGTTTCTTTCACTTCTTTCACGCTCCAAGCTCCCTGCCCTTTCTGTCTTCTATTTCTCTCTAGACCTCTGGCGTCCACTTTACGCATGCTTCAGATGCAGTGCTATCCGAACCTGGCCCTTTTCCACACGATCACTCCAGAGGCTTTCAGCTCTACTTGCCCCTACTGTGGGGCTGTTAGCAATCTCGCACACATGCTCTGGCGATGCCCCTCGTTAAAGGGACCCAATCGCATCACAGAACAAGAATGGAGCTCTGTCATCCGGAGCTCAGAATATGCACGTCAAACTTGGGCTGTCCAGAGAGCTCACGATGCGGCGGTTAGGCTCGGCCTACCAGTCCCCACGTGGGAGCGGCCCGCAGCTCTGCCCTAGGGCAAAGCGTCTCAGGACCTTGCTATTAAAGTTCCTTGTCTGTCTGTCTATCTGTCTCTTCACGCTCCAATTTGTGCTACGGAAGGTAGTGTAATAAGTCTATCAAACGGATGAATGAAAGACGCAGACAGTCTGGACAAAATTCTGAGAAAATATGTAGCATTTGCTACAAAATAGACGAAACAAAATACCGTCGTCGTGAAAAGTGGTGGAGAGCTTTGAACACCATAGCAGCAGATGTCGAAATGAAAGCGTTGCCCTTGTTTAATTTCACTGACTTGAAATTGAGCTTGTCGTGCTTCATTATTCACGGCTTAACGACGCCTCGAATTGAAAGCACCCGAGATAGCGAAGAAAATGAACAGTTGTGTTTTGACGAGCTTTTGGCTAGCAGTTCTGTATCGAGGCTCGACGAGTTTGATGGTAGCATTGCCTTCCCATAAGTATTGAGCTGTTCCGGAGGCCCGACGTCAACGATAAAAGTGTAAAATAATATCGTTGAAATTGAAAGGCTTTATAGACAACCACTCTCCACTCCTTGCTCAATCTCACCGAACCCTGTAGCGTGTCAGCCGGCGATACGTTACAAATTTAACAAGGAAGCAATACGGCGAACAGCAATAGCTCACCAAAACGGGATGTTCTTCAGTATAGATGAGCACGAAGGAAACGTTCTTCTCCTAATCATAGAGACAGCTGTTCCTCTTTGAGCCAAGGAGTGGGTAGAGGTTCACAAAATGATAGGGACACGTCAACAATGATCTAACAAAGAATATCCGGAGCCAATGTTTCGGTAAGTGGACTTGTCGTCTCCAGTGTAACTGCTGCTTTTCTTACAAGCGCATCGACTAAACGTCAGCTCACGTGAAGGTTCTTGCCCATTTTATTGCTATAACAATTATAGGGAAACTCCAAGCAAATTTTTTGTGTCGGCGTCGCCGTAAGGTTCCACATATATTAAGGTATATGTGTGCTATATACCACGCCCCGCAATATTACATGCGTTATATACGGGATATTTTGCCGCACCATTGTACCACCGAAGTTGCTCAAAGCTGGTCTTACATTTTTGACAGCATGGTTCCTCAGAATTTCGAGAATGGCAGCCCACAAACAAATGTCATGAAACAAAACACCAACAGCACGTGCCTTTCATCTGAAGTATTATCAGACTTTAATGTTAAAGTGCGCAATAATAACTGAGCTCATACCCTAAAATAATGCGATTTCATTGGCACGGCTATGTACTGCCGCCAAGACCGGCCCACCAAAGAGGTTTGACACGTACCCGATACGAAAAAGTGGTGGTAATTTTACTATGAAAGGCATTGGCTTGCATTAACAAACATAGATAAAATTGCCCGATGGCATGATTCAAAGACAGGACTCCTAATACAGCAGCTCCTTTTAACTTACGTGTACTTCAAATCATACTGCCACTACATTTACGAGTCTTTCGCTTCGTGTAATACTCTGACATGTTGCTATCGTATTTTACAGCGAAACTGTTTATGCGGAGTCTGTACCCTCGTTGTCGAACTTGGCTAAAAAGGGGCCACGTGACCTAGGGGGGAGCGCAAAAGAAGAGCTCGACAGGGGAAAAGGGGTTGGAGTGCCCCTTTCACTCTTTGAGAATGCTGTCTTATATGCGAATGCTACGCAAATGTCACCCGCTGCATTTGCGGCAATCGAGCCCGATCGGCATCGAATTTATGGACGATTGATTCCACCCTGCCATGAAAGAAACAAACGTTATGCTGGTGGTTTGTGACCAACGAAGAGTGCCCAGTGATTGAAACGCGATACTAGGAGCGCATGGCGGCCGGCTTTCCTGTGAATCACTTCCAGTGTGCGTCTTCATGTGAACCCTCTGTAATGTTTGCAGAAACAACATGCGTAAGATAAGCCGCAAGAAAGAAAACGATGCATGAATTCCGGATTTACCGTTACAAATGCGCTCAACCTGCGAGTTCCCCTTCTCGTTGTTGCATTTTACAGCCACCGTAAAATGCAACAACGAGAAGGGGAACTCGCAGGTTGAGCGCATTTGTAATTTTACAAATTTACGTAAATTTTACAGCCACCGCTGCTTGTCTCCCTTTCTATCTCCCCCTTCTACTCTGTTTCTCTTTTTATCCCTCTTAACCCTTCCCCCTGCGCAGGGTAGCCAACCGGAACTACCTCTGGTTAACCTCCCTGCCTTTCTCTGCATTATTTTCTCTCTCTCTCTACAGCCACCGTGTCTTTTATCGCGTTTTTTTTCATCCAGCCTGTAACTATGCTTTTCTCTTCTACGTATTGGACTACGCAAAATCTGTGCGATGGCTTCCAGCTTCACACAACGCCGTCGATGACGTTAAGGGGACGACAAGTGTGCCGTTCACTTTTTACGTCGAAGATTCTACAACGTACTATAAGGTGTACAGAGAGGGCCAGGACGTCCCGTTCGTTATCATAACTTCGCTACTTTATGACGAATTGCCTCGTCGCGGTCATTAAAATACGTTTCAAGTACGATGGCTTTTCTAGCCTTTTCTAGCCACATATTTCAACCAAGTTAAGAACACAGAAAGAAAGGTGTCCATCAGATGAGAACCTGCGTAAGTTGGGCGCTTGCCAAAGAGAGGGGAAGGGAGGAGCGTGCGTACGCAATATTAACCCCACCTAGAAAAATAAACAGGTGACCAAAAGAAATAACGGCGGCGGATGTATACGTAGACAGTTGCGTGGAGTCACGTGAATGCATGACTGCATCAATTTGCATGAAGGCGCATGAATGTAGAACGCACGGACGAAAGAAATGAACATTAGGAGGACAGCGCAGTACTGCCTCTAGTAAAATGGTGTCATTATTTGTTGTTTTTCACATGCCACTCAACGGTTTCACGTGCTAACCACAAAGACGGAACCTCCCCCGCAGGTGGGAAACAGCTTGCAGCCAGGGCTCTGCCACCGCTTCCGGCATTTTGATCTTACGCATTGTTTTATTTCCCTCGTAACGAAATGCAAGTCTCCAGCGTAAGATCATTTGAAGTCGCAGCCGCAACAAAATTCGGAAAGCTCAACCTTGCGCTTTACTGGAAGTTGAAGTGTGCTAGGCAACATAAGGAAGTTAGAAAAACAAAAAACAAACCACAACACTAATGCAAGCACATAGGCACGCGCCTTCAGAATTACGCGAAAAACCATTACACGTGGGCCTTCCAAAACAAAAATATACGCGTACTACGAATGCTCATGCCTAAGCGATGCTGTTCTTTTTTTATACTTTTGGGGCAGGATAAAACAATTTATTTCTTCGCTTGATACCGAATAACTCAATACAGCTTTGAAACTCCAGCATGCCAAAACGCTTTCGGTACAACTATAGTGCTCTGCATACTCAAAACAAGCGCGCGCTCTTATTTGTGCTACTCGTGTGCTGCACATCGTTGAGCGATTCGTTTTCTATTTTCACGTCTGGCCTAATTTTGTCCAGAGCAACCGAAATACACTGGCCGATTTCTTCGGGCAATGTGATGAAGTCATACATCTCGCCGTGTTTTAAGGGATTCACTTCTTCCCTCGTCATTTCGCGACCACATTTGCTTCATTGAGAACCTGCTTCTTGTCCTGACAGGGGTGTCTCTCTCTTCTTTTTAACGCGACAGCGTTAAGGAGCTCGTGTCGCAGAAAAGCCGGTGTCGTCGGCGTCGGCGGCGTCGGCCGTGAGCGATAAATCCCAGCAGGCACTTCATGAATAAAAAACAACTTGCGAGATGGGCTGGGTGGGAATCGAACCAGGGTCTCCGGAGTGTGAGACGGAGGCGCTACCACTGAGCCACGAGTTCGATGGTTCAAAGCGATACAAACGCGCCTCTAGTGAATGCGGTGTTGCCTTAGAAACGAGCTGCTTCTAAGGCTCAGGCGTTCGTCGCTTGCTCAGGCGCACATTACGTTGACGCGCAGAATTCTGCGTTGCTCGACGCTCACCGCGTCCGATGCGGGGCGCGTAGTCGCTGCACCGTAGCACATTGTCTTACATCCCTTGGCGGGTCGACGGGAACGCTTTCGCGTTCCACTCTTGAAGGCGAAGCTTAAGCGTCCTCCAGTTTTTTACTCCCATCTTCGTGTTTGTTTACGCGCTGCATAGTTATTCAATATGGACACCTTGCGGTCTTGCAGTGGAAAGGTCCCGAAATCCAGTTATCAAACAATTTCTGATATCGTACTTTCGTATCGGATTCCTGATAACGTTCTATTTTCCTGTGGGATATCCTTTGCGAACCACGGGCTAGTCTGTTTTACTTCTTGCACGACCATTTATTGTGGGCGTGTACAGCTTTCTCAGTCAGAATTCTGTCGAGGCAATTTTGGCGCCAGCAATATGTGAACGTTTACTTTCTCCTTTTTATGGCTTCCTGTCTACGGACCGCTGATATTTCGCTGTCTGCGCGCTTGAAATTCTTCTGTCGGTGACAATCTACGACCCGTTGGTTATTGCCGACTTCTGAATAATGGAGTGCATTTTTTTTACTTTTTTTACTCGCTAGCTAGTATTGGCAGCTTGCAAAATGAAAAGCCGAGTACGAGACGGAGGCAAGCGAGAAGCGGTGCGGAGTGCAGACGTCTTTGTAAGAAATGGAAATAAGTGTTTTGTATGCCTTTCGGTACAGTTGGTTTCGAATGAAATTTTCCTCTCGAACGAGTGATATACAGTTCCCCTCTATTCTAAACGAGTACCTGTATATCGTTTGAAACAATTTCCCCGTCTCTTTTCTATGTTGCGGAAAAATGCTATGCGTCAATTTTTTCTTACATTGTTTGATAGAAAGTGCTCTGAAATTTAGATATTTCCCGTCATAACCTTCACGCGCGTATATTTTGTTTTCTCTCACTGTACATCTTTCTTGTTTACGTCCATCTAATATTCCATACATGGCAATAAAGTAGCAAAGCTTCCAAACGTTTGCGCGCTGTACCTCATACTGAGCGTGATAGTACCTGATGATCGTGTGGGTGATTGTCTTTGAAAGATTGAGCACACGGACAAGAACTGGCTTCTTCCAATGCTATGTTTTGAGATAACAAGCCATAATATAAAAAGTTCAAGGCAGGTTATCGTAATCCTAGTTCGTTGCCCACCTTAGTATGCAGAAGTTTGGCGCAGAAAATTTCAAGAAAAAGTATATTGATATAGCGGAACTTTAGTAATGTTTACGTAACTAAAAAATAAACAATACCAAGAATAATAATAATAGGTTGCAGTATGCGTAAGAGAGTGAAATCACGGGGTAAGAATTATGCAGAACACCCACTTTCACGAGCCCGCAATGCGAAATGGAGCATTATGACAGTCGAGTCCCGCTGCAGGTTTCAGTGGCGAATACGTCGCTTCAAGCGTTTTGATGGACATTGTTGAGATAACGGAAGTATTATCCGGCATTAAATCGTGCTGAATGAAAAGATGACGTGCTCGAAACCGAATCACAGTACCTTGAGAGACACTCAGTGAATTTCGGCGACGAACGACAATTTTTGCTCTCCATTGGTCAGCTAGAATGCGTGCGCGCGCACATTTTTTTTATAATCGTTGCTATGCAACGCGTCTGATGCAACGAGCGTCCTAAAGCGCCGAATTGCACGTGAAAAAATTCGTAAGGAAATTTCTGCCGGTTGGGGCATGCATCCATTGCCTAAGGATTAGAGCGTCCGACGTCATGCTGGGATTACCGGGATCGAAACGGAACATCGGTCATGTAACTTCGTTTTATATTCAACAGCAGTTACCCCTAGGCATCAATCTATTCCTGGGGTCTCACGTGGTCCTTTCTACCGCGTTCCAAAGAAAGCCCGCGAAATATGAAAAAAGAAAAAGAACGCTACACGCGAAGTCTATCTCGTCGGAAGTAGCAGGGCTGGGCAATATTTGTGAAGCTCCACAACTTTCCTATTGATACCTGAACGTTTCAAGCTATATTTAAAATTTAATCAATTTATCGCGGCTAATTACGCAAACAAAGACAAGCAAGAAATGGTACTCTAAGCTTAGATAACCGCTAACAACATCCACGCGATTTATGTTCTGAAGAACTTCAGTTTGGCCTAGTTGGTATTTACTTCAAATCATATTGACCGCAAAAAAGACGGGGACAGAGGAAGGAAACACATAAACAGCACAGGCGGTATGTTCTGAAGAACGCATATGTTTTTTTCAAAATCTTGGTCCAAGTTAGCTGGGACACCCTGTATATATTCGCGCTCTCCTACGATCAGGTGTTCCGTGTCGCCATTGGGCAAAAAGGGATGTCCCACATCCACCCACCTTGGCTCTGAGTGGCGCTGGCTAACACTCCTAAAGCTAGATACAGCGCACAGAAATGCCCAGGTTAGTGGACGAGTTGAAAGCCGTCGCCGTTGCACAATTAGTAGTGCAACGCACGCGTAACCCGGAGGTAGTAGGTTCGGCGCCCATCGGTGAGAAGTTACCTTTTCGTCCACCTTCATTTCCCGTGTCTTTATTGTTTTCGACATACCAATTTAAACCCCGGTTAATTTATATATATATATATATATATATATATATATATATATATATATATATATATATATAATATGGCTGACCACAGCGCGTGGTATCACTTGGAGCAGACAAACGGGTGACTTGGCTGCGACGCTCTAAAATGTCGCACACACACCTGAGGTGTGTGTCATATTGTAGCCATTCGGACCACTTCCGTGGAGCAGCTTCTCGCCTTGACCAAGCAGCGATGTGGATTCCATAGCGTTATTAGATGCGGCGTTGTCGTGCTCGGACACTGTGTGCACCGGGAAAATTCACGCCTCTATGTTTTGACTAAGCGGCCTGGCAACTACGAGAAAGGCCGTGATAGTCCGGTGCGAGGTCTTTGAGGAACGAGGGTCAACAAGCAGGTGGTGCGTTGCTGCCCGGTGCCCGGAAATCGACGCTCGTGGGAAACTCGCTTTTCGAGCGCTGTTTCAACGGCCATGACTACAACCCGGTGCTTTGCAACCGAGATGCCGGAATTTTCTCGCGCGTGCCACCTGGCTCGTGCGCCGATGGTACGCGTGAATAAGAAGCGAAAGTCGGATTACGAAACTGGAAGGACAATAGAACGGCCATCATGGCATCATGAACGCGAGCATACGTATATAGCCATCGGCCCAAGTTAGCCGGGAACTTGGCCCACTGGATTGGTATAAGTTCTTTTCATGGTAATGTAATGCCGTGCATGCATGCATACATGTCATGGCATTCGTGGGAATCATGTCAGGGTTTGACATACAGACCGTGGCACACATGGCGTGATATGTTATTCATGCAACAGATGCATGTTATGACACGCATGTCTAGATATATCTAGTTATAGAAATGTAGGTGATGACATTCAGTAGTTCAGTTCAGTTTCAGTTTATTATTCGTTGATAACAATTGGTTACAGCAAATGATGTACAGACAATAAATTAATCTCATTTGGGATATTTATGTCACGACATACATACCCTGCATGGAATGGCGGGATCGTCCAACATGTCAATTCCATTTTCTAACAGGGTATATAAGAGCGTGCCTTATAACATCCATAGCATGAATGAAATGACATGACGCGCACGTCATGACGTGATTGTCATGAATGGCATAAATGACATGAAGTGATGGCGTCGTAGTTATTTCATTAGCTGGATATGTATCAGGATGTGTGGCGAGACATGCGTGCATGACATGACAAGAATGACATGGAAGTATATGGATGCATGTCTGGTCATTATTGTCATGCCAACCAATTTATAGCATCGATATCGGGACACGCATGTCACTCATCTTACGACAGTTATGTCATCTTATTCATGTCAGATCATCCACGCATGTCATGTCATTTATATACAGACATCGAGTTAACGAAATGACCACGACAGCGTCATGTCAGTTACACCATTTGTGATGACATACATGCTATGACAAACAAGAAATGTAATTGCTATCATGACATGCCACCCCCTTGTATGTTTTGTCCTTTGTCTAGACGCACATGACATGTCACGAAATTGGTGTCATTCATTTCATGATGAGCGTGTAATTCATGTCACAATATTATTGCCATGTCATCCATGTCAGCCCACGCATGCATATTCATATTCTGACATAGTTTGACTTAGACTACCACGACGGCCTCATGTCATTCATACCATTTATGTAACCACATAAATGCCACGTCATTGATGACAATAAATTAATTTGGGGTTTTTACGAGCCAAAACCCCGATATGATTATGAAGCGCGCCTTGGTTAGGACCTACGGATTAATTTTGATCACCAGGGGATCATTACCGTGTACCCAACGCACATGTCATGAAATGTCATTCATGTTATATATGCATGCATACTTTGATATATGACTAGTTGAAGGAACAGAGGAACTCCCAGTGGTGGGGCAGCGGCTATGGTGTTGCCCTGCTAAGCACGAGGTCGCCGGATCGAATCCAGCCGGCGGCGGCCGCATTTCGATTGGGGCGAAAATGCAGAAATGCACGTGTCCGGTGCATTCGGCAACCCTAAATTTCTCGTGGTAGACAAAAAAAGTCCTGAGTATCACAGTACGGCGTACCTCATAATCCAATCTTGGTTTTGGCGCGTAAATTCGTCAGAAACAAACGCCACGGCATCACGATGTAGGAGGCTAAACAGATAGCTAGCTAGATAGATAGATATACAAAACACCTGAGGTTCGCAAAGAATGTAACACTTTAAATATGAAGAAATCGTGCGTGCCTTTGTTGGCTGAGTTAGGTCATGTGAGAGAGCAAACAACACAAACCTTTTTAAACCGAGACCGACAGGAAATATACACTAGAAAGACCTTGTTAGCAACACGGCATTTCCAATCTTCTATTCCCATTTATGTTCTTCAGTTGGGTAGAAAGGCAAGTAGGTAACGTTTACGTTAAAAAATAATGACTACTCGCTATGTTAAAAACCGTATAATAGAAAAAGGAAAATACAAAGCAAGTTTAGTACAGTTAGGTATAGCGCGAACGATGTACCGCATGTTTTCGCGCATAGCGTTCCTTCAAAACCTGGACAAGGATAAAAGAGCTCCGACGTTTAAGCGTTCATTTGCGAGACACTTCACCGCTAAGACATTGATATTGGTTCCTCATTGAAGTATTGCGGGAGCAGCCGAATGATTCCGCGAAATCTTCGATATACATAAGTGGCGCGTTGATCTCGAAACTGACTTCTGGCGACGGTTCTCTCGGACATCGGTGATGGCTGCTGGTGATGTAAAATAACTGTGCCTCGGACAGCCTCCACAGGCTCCAGGCAGGCTTCATAACGTGCCGCTCAGTCAAGTTTAGCGCCTTCAGAACAGTGGACAGTCCGAGGGCACTGAGAAATACGGCACCGGCATCGATCTCGTCCAAGGAGTCCCCTAAGTAATTTCTAGTGAAACAGTCTCGTAGCCTTTCGATGTTGCCAACAGTCTTTGACTTCCACTCGATGACGTATAGCGCCATGCCCCAAAGGCTCTCTGCCAGGAGCTCTCCGAGAAGAGCCATGTTTGGAAGATGCGTCTCACTGGCTGGGCCGGTACGAATGTAACTGTACGACGTTGGTGACAGTAGGATGTAGCGGTCTTCCACGAGGAAGACATCCCGGTGGGTGGACATTCTTCTGGCACTCAGGACGGACAGTCGTGCTGCGCTAAGATTAACTTGGAAAGCGTGTGCTTTCAACAGGTTCTCAGCGAAGTCGAGTGTCGCCTCTGGGATCGTGATGGGACCTTTGATTACTTCCGTGGGTGTCACTAAGTCCACTTTTCTGAAGAATACCTCTAGCTCGTCAAAGTCTTCAACGTCAAAAAGGGCACTCCATTTGAAGTGCTCGAGAGTGGCTTGCTTTATGGTAAAGAATATATTTCTCGCTTGAGCATCCTTCTCCTTGTTGGTGAGGAGCTGCGCCTTTAACAAGTCCCAGACGACCTGCAGTGTTAACAGGCTTTTCTTGCAGATCTCGAAGTTGACAGGAGAAAATTCGCCTTCATGGACGTTGAACTCCTGGCCGCTGCTTATGACGGCATGCCAAAGTAGATAGGTGGCTTTAGAACCCGGAGTCTCGTCGCCGTTGAACATATCATAAAGCTGGCGAATTTCCTTGAGACCTTGGACATTTATAACTCGCACCTCTTTTAATGAGAAACCCATGGTGTTCGCTGCGGCTTCGAGGTCTTCGATGTTCCAAACTTCTTGACTGAAAGCGCTGCTGCCATTGGCTGCGAGATGGTACGTTGCCTCCCACCTTCGACCATCTCGAAAGCGGTCGCACAGCCCTGTCACCAGTCGAAGCGTGTCGTCAAATGTCGCAGTTGTGTTCGTAGTTTTCACTAAGGCTTCCGCTGCAGCAGACAGTGCGCGGCGATAACCGATGCCTGTATTGCAAATGGCCGCGAACTCTAAACTCACTTCCCCTTCTCTTTCGCGAGACACGTCGATGACCGCTGAAAAAGAGTACCTCATCGACACGATCGCGCTAAATGTCATCGCTGCTCGGGAGTTCACTTTCTTCAGAAGATCGCCCGTGTTGCGCAGAAAGGCATTCGCCAGGGAAAGGAGGAAGCGATCGTAGTGCTCGAAAGCCTGCACGCACGACTTGTAGTAGGTGGACAGGAAGTCTCCCACGTGACTGCTTGGTACATCGGGCGGCATCACGCCGGTGATGATGGCTCGCAGAAGCTCGGAGTACTCGTCGGCATACCCCGACTGTCGGCCTTCTGCACTCGAGCAGACGTAAGCGAAAAAGTCGTCGCATGGGCTTACGTTCGTGTTGACGAACCTGGCCGCCTTTTCGGCCTCGTCTGGGCAGCAGAAGCGTCTTGCTCCGCCCGAAGAATTCACCCCGCTTCTTCCTTGGCTCATGACCAAGTAGACTCCGACGTACACGATGACCGTGGACAAGACCACGAATGCCGCTGCGCTGCAGGCAATGACCGTGGTGCGCCGACGGTGGTGGCTGGAGGAGGCGATGCTGGCGAGCCTGGAAACTCCGGTGTCGGTGGGTCCGGGTTGTTGCAGGGCCACCGGGAGCTTGCTTTGGTTTGGAGCCGGCAGTGAATCAGCACCGTCGGCCATGATTTAGCTCTTCTTCTGCTTCTTCTGAGGTTCGCGCGCCTTCGCCTTGAACGAGCAGCAATATAGGGTTGGTAATGAATAACAAATCATCACCTATCATTTTTATGGGGGATATTGTGATATTGCCAGGGGAAAATTGCTATTTAGTTTATGCACGTTCAAAATATTAAAGCTAGTGCCGTGTGGATGTTACACGCCAGACTCTTTGTTATGCATGTTTTGTTCCATTGCACGCCGATATTTTGGGGGGCGTTTTCAACGCTCGAGAACCAGAATGCTACAGTCAGAAGCTTCACATTATACCATGGTATTTGCCACTGCGGAAAGAAACCCTGAGAAACGATTGATCACGTTACCATAGGGTCCTTAACTATAATAAAAGGTCCCTATCCTTGTCTCCTCCGTCGATTCGTCAACTAGCATGCGAAATTTTCATCCATACTAAATTAGAATGTGCGTCTACAATGTGGAATCCTCATCAAAAGCACTTCTTTGACGCTTTAGAAGCTACGCGAAATCGTGCCTCCCGTTTTATCTTATCGAATTATACGCACGAATTGTGCGCTCTTTATACATTCAGGGTTGATACATCGGCGAGTTCGAAATACGGTCCGTATGTTACACTTCTGTCCGATTGCTTTTTCTGCCGTCGGTCTCCTCACAGCGATAGCGGCATGATAAAAGTATCCGCATTGTCCTTCATGAGGCAGTGCTCGGTGGCTATTCGCACTTCCACGGAGCTCATCACGCGAGCGTTCGTGCGCTAGTGCAATCTCAAGCGTCTGCTGCACGCTTTTTATGTGGATTTGCTTTCTTTCAACCCGCGATCTGTTGCATCAAATACGTGCAGCATTCCGAAGGCTCTACAGCTGGCGTCAACAGGAAGGGAGCATTGTTTTTGGTCAGACTCCTGGGAATTCAGCCTCATGCCTCCGATTGAGAGGGGCAGATGAGTGAATGCGGTTGCTTCATTGTAAGCTGACTTCTCGAAAGACGAAATTTACAGTCACGTCATTGTCGGCTTAAGACGAAGCATTCTAACCCATGACAAGGTTTGTGAGTACTGCAACTCATCGGGTGACATTTGACCAATTGAAATACTCGCGAGTGCTACGCAGTTCTGAGGAATATGGCCATCGGGGAGAGTGCCCAGCTGGCGTGAAGTCTTCATCACTACCACACTGCAGGGACATACGTCGTATGTAACTGGAGCTTGTGTCATTGCGCTTTCCGGATCTGCTTCACATGATTCGTGTATCGTGTTACGTGAGTATCCGTAAAGTACAATTCCCTCTGTTTGTCGATGAGCTGTTAACGCCACTGCTACTCTGTGATGAGGTCAGATATACGCAAGTTTAGCTAATGGAGCCTATAGCTTCAAGTACTTGCTACTGTTACTCCATGCTGTTACTCCTGTTATTCCATATTCATCACCACCACCACCACTACGACCAAAATGTGTCATTATTATCACCATCGTTCTCGTCATTGTCGTCGTGATCTTATTTACGCCCACTGCAAGACGAACTACTCGTTGGCGGTAGTTCAACATTCGTTGCACCCACCGCGAGCAAATTTATCATCCGCGTCCATTCCAGTTTTTATAAAGGACGGCGTAACATAACTATACCAGGAAAATGATAAACTGTCATCTCCCCCCTCCCTCCAGTGATTACAATTACTCCTGTCTTGTACCAGTTGGCCCGTTCTTGAGCCCGTTAATTTCCAGATTTAATCACAGCACCTAGTTCTCGGCCGTCCACGACTAGGCTTCCCATTTACGCTGTTCGCTGCTCCGTTTTACTTATAAGAAAATTCGTCAGGAGATTTAATTTGATAAAGCCGACTGTAGTCACGCGTATGTTGTGCGATATGAGTGGAGCACACATTTGCGGCCTCGAGTATTCAGAACGCCTCAAATGAAAAGCTACACTGTGTTCTCCTGCCATGGTCGGCCAATTGTGATTCCACACGGCACCTGCACGCGTTCCAAGTGGTGACGTGAACTTGGCAATCACGCGTACCAGCGTTCCCTCTTAAAAGGTGATTCCCTATTCGTGAATCAGCAGTGTACGTGTGATCTGCTACAGATCGCTACGGGCAGATGAGATGATGTATTGGCGGTACCTTTCACAGTACGTGAGTAGATATCGCATGCAACCCCGCGATGCTCTCAAGGAACATGTGGCAGTATCGTAAGTGTTGTGGGCTATTACCGTATTTGCAGCTCACCTTAACTGTGCAAGGGGGGGGGGGATCCACAGCAGCCTGCGACAGCACCTTCTGAGCCTCCCTCGTGGGGAACAAGCGCCGAGTTGAGTTATGTCTCTGGGTACTCCAGAATAAGCTATGCGTTGCGCGTAGAAACTGATGCGGGTCTGTCGGATTTCGATTACAGGCTGCGCTGTTCGCGATGAATCTTTTCCCCAAGTGTTTCCTGTTTCCTAGTGTTGTTTCAGTTGTGCTTTAGTGTTTTATAAGTCAGGAACGTTCCTGTAGGAAGGGGTTGGGACCAGAAACCTTCTGTCAACTGAGCCTACGTCATCGTCTAAACACTTCCTTATCGGCGGACTGTGTCCAACGACGACATACCTGCAAATGCCTCCATTCTAGATTTGTAAATGTCCTTGCCCGGTTTTGTCTATGTGGCTAAGAAAGATTTTTGGCACCCGCAAAGGTAGCCTTTTCAATAATGCCTTGGACTGATGAGCCCGTGGTCGCGGGCTGGGTCCCGGCCAAGGAGGCTGCATTTGGAGAAGGAAGAAATGAAAAAAAAAAGCTCGTTTGCTTTTATTTAGGCTGCACTTTAAACACCCCCAGGTGGTCAAAAGTATTCTCTAGTGGACTACTACGGCATGCTCCGAGGACATATCGCGGTTTTGGTGCGTAAAACCGCCAAATTAACTTAAAAAGAATGTGTCAACTATTTTTCGCTTCCATTCGTTCTCTCAACATCTGCGTATTCCTTATTTGTTACAGCATAGGTTTCGTGTCAAGCTGTACACGCGTTTGCTTCGTTCAAAATTTTGCTCTCATTATTCATGAGTAAGTTTCCTCTTGGATCCCACGCACAGCATCTGCGCTACTCCAACACGTGGCTCACCGAGCCACGAAAATTCGAACAAAATCATTTAAAGATTTACGATTTGAGATATCCCGAATTATCTTGCGTATGTCGTACCGCTTCATTCGCTCATAATTATGAACTTGTGATAAATAAATCATATCAGAAGTTACCAAGCACAGTTGAACGAACGTATGCAAAAAATATAAGAAAAACGAGATAACACTATGAAATAAAACAAAGCAGCTTTTGATGTTTCCAAACGTACCAGTACGAACAAACACGAGACTTTTGTCTTGTAAAGGACATAATATTTATTGAGTGTCAATAATGTTTAAAAAAATATTATCACGTGCAGCTAAACACCGATATGTGCAAACAAATCCAAAAACACGCGTGTATATTCAATCGAAGTCAGCTGACCTGTATAAAAAAGGCACTCGATAATCTTCATTTCGGAATTATAAAATACAGCTTACCGCAGCATTCCCCGCTATGTCCGATCTTGGTAATCCATGTTACCGGCAGAGGAAACGCCTGTTGTTCCATTATGATGAGTGTGTCACGCACACAAGAATTACTAACACTGAAGAGATGCGAACTAATTGCAGTTAGATCGCGAATAATGGCATTCTGGTTTCCCCAACAGCAAGTTAGAATTAACATTTGTAAAATGAAGGCAAATGACGTTTACAAGAGCCACATAACCATGGATCGCGCTATATGCGAAATTCAGAGAATAGCGCTGGTATAAAATTTTCACACGACTTTTATCATGGTAAATGCGCGTTCCACGAATATCACCTCAAAGCAGCTCATTGAGTTTTTTTGCGTGTTTATTTCACCTACTTAAGAAGCACCCCCTGCCCCCCATCCCCTCCGTTTTTTTTTGCACGCGCTAATTGTATCCTCACTCGCCATTTCTTTTGGCAATATATGATGGGAATAGACTACGATAATACGCTGTATCTTTCATTTATCATGGTGCTTTTCATCATGGATTGAAGCTCTTACTAATTGTATGATTTCACTGTCAAGCTCTTTCTTGCATATGTATTTTTTCTGCTGTAGATAATTAGGTCACTGTATTTATTACTAACCTTTTATTTTGTTGCCTTATTATTGCAGCACGCTCCCCTTCTTTCTAATGCCCGAATGGGCCTTGCAGGGTTTATAAAACAATAATATTGTCGCAGCACTGCGCGGCTGAGGCAGAGAAAGAAGAAGTAGAGTGTGCGCGCGTGATCTCGCGGCGAAGAGAAATCGCGTCACTTCCACAATCCAAAGTTGCCCCCCACTCACGCAAGAAATCAATTCCTAAAATAATGTCATGCGTTGTACGTTCAAGCACAGTAAATTCACTTCGAAATGTCTGGTCCCCTATCGTAACTGAAACAGAACAGACCCCAAGTGGGCGTAACATTTCCCCACCAACTCCACGAAAGGTAGCGTTCCGATCCCAAGAAAATATAACTTTTTGTCCAAGACGATTTCTGAAGGACAGGCTCATAACAATATAAATAAATGCTTGATAATGTTAATAACCTACTTTTGCAATTTTATTAGAATTACTGCAGGCAAAAAAATGTAGGCGATGGTTTATAGTTAGTCATATTGTCAAATGAATTGGAAATCCCTCCGTAAGCCACGTTCTTGGCGGCAGCCTACACCGAGACTCATTAATCTTGAACTGGAGCGCAGTGGACGCCAGTGCTTTGTTGGGACAAATTTCCGAAGGCTGGGCACTTTGTGATTGGGAAATCATGAAATAACGAACCTTTAGACACCTATCGAAATCGCTGTAAGTAAAGTAGCATTGTATGCGCAGAAGGATTGTGTGAAATACCCTACAGTTCGTGCTCGACAGGATGTAATTATGTTCACAGCTGTGATATAAAAACGAAAGGGAAACGGCACTCAGGGCATTTCGCTCGATCGATAAACACAAGAAGCATCACCTCGATGTCTTTCAATATTAGGTCCCACGTTGTTCTCTAAATATACATCGTTTCCTGACAACAACTGCATAAAATTATAAGTGACCTTATATAAACTCACCATGCAGAAATCCGAAGCTTCGTGCTAAATGTGCGGTTTTGCAGACAAGTATGGACAGGGTGTTCAGCGTAACTTGAGCCAAACTTTAAGCATGCGCAAATGCCACGTAGCTTGACGGAAGCAAGGTAATGTTGTTTGCCGCTGCATGGAGATACTATGAGTATCTTTTTGCATTCCGCCTAATTACACAATAGGTCTTAATTAATAGCCTTCTCAAATATCATAATTAGATGAAAAGCGTCAATGAGAAAATTGTTGAGAAACACGAAAAACTCCCCATCCAGCTTTCTGTTGCTCAACGCCTGTTACATGAGAGTGTTTTACCGGCTGTGAAAGGAGCCCGCGCTTATCCACTGCCAAGTCGAATTGTTGATGGAAGGAGCTTGCACTCCTGACAAATCAACAGTAAATGTAAAAAAAAAATGCGCGACGGTGACCTGTTACAACCATCCTGTCGCACATTTTGTTAACAGTAAGGCGCATCAAACGCCTCACCGTTTGATGTATTCTCTGACGAAGGCCGGACCCGGCTGAAACGTAAGAAATTAAGCATTGTTTTCTGTATATATATATATATATATATATATATATATATATATATATATATATATATATATATATATATATATATATATATAATAAGTAATTATGGGGTTTAACGTGCCAAAACCACGTTCTGATTATGAGGCACGCCGTAGTGGAGGACTCCGGAAGTTTCGACCACCTGGGGTTCTTTAACGTGCAGCTGAATCTAAGTACACGGGTGTTTTCGCATTTCGCCCCCATCGAAATGCGGCCGCCGTGGCCGGGATTCGATCCCGCGACCTCGTGCTCAGCAGCCCAATACCATAGCCACTGAGCAACCACGGCGGGTTAAATATATATACATATATATATATATATATATATATATATATATATATATATATATATATAGATATATATATATATATATATACAGTGAAAGCTCGTTGATTCGAACTTCAATAATTCGAATTTATGGATAATTCGAACTGTACGATTTGGTCCGGCCAAGCTCCACAGAAGTCTATGTATAAAAAAGTCCGTTAATTCGAACGCGAGAAGGTTCCCTCACGGATAATTCGAACTAAGCTCGCCTGACACACGGCCAGAGAAGCGCGCCTACTGCCTACACACAAGGCTGTATTGCCTCCGAAACGGAGAGAACGGCGAGAGAAGGCAAAATCGAAAAAAAAATCTAACCGACGCGGGGTCAGCCAGAAGGCAGCGGCGGCTGCCGCCTCTCCGTTCTACGTAACCTCCGAGACTTCTTGCCCGTTGCGAATCTCGAAGGCTTTACAAATCTTGTACAGCTGCTAATGTTGTGTGGATATGGCACGGCAAGCTCCAAAACACAGCGAATCAAGTACGTCGCAGCTGCGCTTGCAATCAAGAACCAAAGAATGAGGGCCATCGCCACCTTCACATGTTCAGCGTCTTTGTCTCGGCAGTCTTCATCGGTTGTGTACCTCTGTTTTCAGCTTAGGAGGTATCGGCCGTCGCGCTTCATTGTGATGGTGTTAAGCCTCGGCTAATGTTCGTTTCGGTGGACATCGGTGGTGTGGCACAGTCGGACCCAGAGCTTCGACTTGGAGATGGCGTGTGCCCGCGGCACACGCCATCACTTTCTGACACGCCAAATTTCTGACATGCCCTACTGCTTCCAAATCGCAGTGTACTGTTGCCCTCCTTCACTTTCGTTAGTTCGAACTTTCGTTAATTCGAACTGAAGCGGCTTCCCCATGCGGTTCGAATTAACGAGCTTTTACTGTATCTGTGTGTGTGTGTGTGTGTGTGTGTGTGTGTGTGTGTGTGTGTGTGTGTGTGTGTGTGTGTGTGTGTGTGTGTGTGTGTGTGTGTGTGTGTGTGTGTGTGTGTGTGTGTGTGTGTGTGTGCGACAAAGGAAACTCGAAGAAATACATGGTGTCTGTTCACTGTCTGATGAGCTGGACCTTGTTTAGTTAACTTACACGTGGGGAGGGGAGAAGGAAGAAGATAGTCTAAATCAAGTCACAGTCACCTTACATGGTGTAGTGAATCTGCAATCGGTCCCTTCAGTGTGTCGGCCTTCGGGCGCCGTAGAATGCTGTTGTGACTTTCTGGGCCTAAATAAATGCCAGTCCAGGCTCCCAGGAACGTATCATTAGCAAAAGGTTGGTCATCAAGTCCACTCAAGCTGTATACTGAAGAACTTGGAGTTCTTTGTCGTACCGGGGACGGTGATGGAGGAGACAGTTTCTTGAGATCTGCAATTAGCGCACTTTTGTGAGTTAGCCATTCCAACTTGACAGTTGCGCGAGACCGTGAAGGCAGCTCCAATCCACAGCCGTCACAGCAGTCTTGCGTCATAACGTGAAAGGTTTGGTTGTAACAGCAAGTTGAATGACGGATCGATGTATTTGCACGCGCAACGCATGTAAATCTGTGTTTAATAAATGCTTATCACGCATAGCTAGCAAGTAACATGGGGACTTTCGTTAAGATATGGGCGAGAGGAAGGGATTTACGTAGTGAACACGCTTTTGTGTAACACTATTTGAAGTACTTCACGCTTGCTGTTTCAAAACGTCTGTTGTAACCACGTTGACGTGTTTCTGCCACGAGTTTGGTGACATTTATGTTCAGATACGCTGCACAACGAATACTGCATTTGATAAGTACGCGTGACATATGCTTCTACCACGCTGTACAATGAAGCTATTTACATTGTCTTTAGTGATGCTCCTGTCTATTACGGCTGCATGGAACTAAGAAAAAAAAGTAAGCAGTCTCTGTCCGACAGGATATACCACACAAACACTTAAGAGACGCATGACCTATATACGTGTAAGCACAAACGTATGTATAGTTAAGTAACGTAATACAACCTAAAAAAGGCAGGAACGAATAAATGAATGAACGTATTCTAAAAATATCTGGACTCAACGTTCTTTCAGACGACTTTCAGCGCAGCTAAAGAGAAAATCGTTATCACCTTTGAGTAGGTAACGCGCAGGCAATCTCTCGAGTGCTATGAGGCGAGCAATCCAACCAAACCCTTACGTGCCGTAACGTGGAGAGCGCATTGCGTTTTCTGAGAATCGACGCGATACAGCAGCAACAGGAAGGGCCGTCTCCAGAAACACGTATTACTTTATTAATAACTGAGGAGGACAGACTTACGCCACAAAAAAAAGGAAGGAAAAAATGGTCTACCAAAGTCAATTTCGTCATATAACGGGTCCTTGAGGGACCGAAATAAATAAAATAAATAAATAAATATAGCCCACTTGCCGGTGATATAGCGCTGAGCGATCATAAGCAAACAAAGCTGCCCGTTCCACTTCGTGCACCTCCGCTCGTGTCTTAGTACATCTAGTACGTGCAATGCAAGTGCACAATCCACTCATCGACGTTCGATAACAACTATTTAGCAAATGCATTCGTCTTCCACTTACTTTCGATGTCATAGAGCGATTGCACTGGGTAAAAGAAATGTGCCGTGTGTCCTTGGTGCTCGAAGTATAGTCTAAAGAGTAGTCCTGTGCGATAGTCGGATCGAATGTACAGGTACATTGTAGCAATTGTAATAAAAAAAAACGAACAAACGAATGAACACACACACAAACAAACGAACGAACAAATGAACAGACGAAGAAACAAAATATCTAACAGACGAAGAGAGAAACGGAGAAACAAACGAACGAACAAACGAACGAACAAACAAAGTGACAAACAAACAAACAGACGAAGAAACAAACGAACAAACAGACGAACAAACAAACGAACGAACGAGCAACAGCAACTAGGGGGTGTGCGAGCAAACGCGAAACTTCCAAATGACGAATCAAATTGGCCCTGCCTTGCTGCATAATAAGGGTTTAGCTCTACGCGTTTGTCTTATTCCACCGCGGAGTTTGTTTGTATTATTCCGTGATCGGGTGCCCCACATCAAACTTCAGACTACGCGCTCACTAGTTTGGAACTTGGTCGATAGACATATAGGCGATGCGTGAAATATGGACCTTTAACTTTTCCGTGGCAATAAAGAAACCGTCTGAAATAAAATTGAATTGGGGGCGATTTCACGTGCTAAAAACCAGGACGTCAATCTGAGGCACGATGTAGTGAAATCTTCCAGATTTCCTTTTGGCCATTCCGTGTTCTTTAACATCCACCACAATCTAAGTAGGTAGACGAAGTCTTTTCTCTATTCTTTTTTTACATTTCGCGCCGTCGAAATGCTGCCTCCACGGGGACGGTATCGAACCCCGGGACCTCGTGAACTCGTCAGCGCAGCGCCATAGCCATTAAGCTACCGCAGCGGATCCGCACTCAGCTACATTGCTTAAAAAAGCAATTAGGTATGTGCAAACCTGAGGTGTTTTACATCGACGCAGTAATGCCGTCTATGTAATGAATGAAATATTCACCTTCACATATTTTTATTAAATATGTGGATGGCCTATTGCAGTGGGGTCACGAAATGTTTGTGCACTTTTTTATATTCTATTTTATGTTTTCCTGTTGCTTTTATTTATGATTGCTGCTGTTGCTCCACAAAGGCAATAAATAAATAAATAAATAAATAAATAAATAAATAAATAAATAAATAAATAAATAATACATCTCTTAGGTTCCATGGACCCGATGGAAGTGGCAGTGGCTCCAAGTTTCAACAATGTTTCGGGTTTTCATGTATAAGACAACTCTTTTGTCGACAACAAAATAAAACTGAATAACAAATAAATAAATGGGCATCCTGCTGGCGTATCGTTGCAACCGGCTGCGCCTTTTATTTAAGGACCTCTCACTTTATCGACGTCGTCAGAAAAGGCCTCAAGATAAAGATGAGCACAAGGCTGTGTTATGACGTCGATTGTGGGAAGCACTGCACCTTGTCGTGATCCGAGTAAGAGCCACCATGCGTTACGCTAGTCAGATGCAGGAGCGAACAGGCATAGTGTTAAAGCCAGCGTTACATCCTCAGGACAAGTGGTGGTCCTTGCGTTATCCACTTATCTTATTATGCAAACGTCTCCTGACGCCTGCTAAAATGCATTCCTTTGCTGCTCTCCCCCCCCCCCTCCCACCCTTTTTAAGTACATCGTTCAGTTTAGCTAATACGCATTGCCGACGTCCACATTGGGAGTAATTAGAGGGACCACGCTGTGCCCTAACTATCAAGATTAGCTCGTCCTTCTAAAGAGGGTGATATTGCGTCTCGGACCAACGACGTTCATCTCAACTGACGCCTCGATGGACACAACTTTTAGGGTGAGCACGCTGCAGCTTGGGTATTAACGGATCGTTGCTGAAAGTTGTGTGGTCAGGAGAACTTCGGGCAGCCCAGTGGTGCTGCGGCAGGGCTTTAAAACAACACGCGACAACGAAACTGAATAAAAGCTGCTGTTAGTGTCACGACAAGAGGTAATCTTGGAAATCTTGGTAAGTTGTTACTAGCCGAACGACTGTCATAAAATTGGGAACGTAATAGTCCATGTAGAAGCAAATAATCAAAGAAAAAAAACAACATATATGCAAAATTGTGCCCTTATGGCTTTATGTCGACCTATATTCGTGCGTAGTCACACAATAAAGTTATCACGTCAGCATGCTGACGCGATAAATGAATGAATGAGTGCCTATATTCGCATCATCGGACATCGACACGCTGTTCTGGAAGAAAACTCCCCACCATTCCACAGCTTGATCGCGTCAGGGCTACAGTGCAGAATCGGCGACGCAATGAAAGGCAACACACAATTATTGTAATTCGTAACAATCAGCCTTTCGTCGTCAAGGTAAAACAAGTGGAAATAAACGCGGATCGCAATGATGGGGTGGTGTGTGTTTCATAACCAGCTCGTCTTCACGATTGCCAATTTTTCCGGGGCTGCTTAAGTCTGCGGAGATCCGGCATTTCCGATACGAGCCTCTCTCTCTCTCCGAACGAATGCGTTCACAAACGGCTGTCCCGAAGTTCACAAGTCCAATGTTTCGACAAGTCAAGCAAAACATTTGAACAGTGGAGGCTCATTCAGGCAACGCTGCTGGTGGCAAGCATCGCTGAATCTCCCGAAGCATGCTTCCGCTTAGCGTGAATGTCCGCGGGGAACGCATAAACGTACCCTTTGTTTGCCCAAAGGCGGCTTAGCGTTAGAGAACTTAACTATAGGTCGCTTCTGGGCGCCATTCCCCTGATTCGCGGTTTTTATGCCAGGCGCTCCTCCGGGGTGAAAAGCTGTTCACGGTTCTCATTAACGCTCTGCTCGCGTAAGCCGCTGAGAATGACCTCTGAAGTCTCGATGCCGCAGAAGAATGTCGACGCGTGCAATGTATATGCAAATTGCTTGCCCGCTAGGTAGCGTCGTCTGTTGTGGTAGCGGTCCGCACGTGACGTGTTTCAACAATGCCGCAGAAAAGCGAGACCGTCCTTTGGCGTATACCTCGCAATAAGTCGCACAGCGCAACTGTTCTCTAGAGTCTAGACCAACGAGAACGCCTGAAATTCTACAACGGCTGCTCGTCTGAAAACTTCTGTCGCGCTAAGCAGTGCCTTAAGCACAACTTATACGGAAGTGTACGTGAATGACAAGTTGTTGAAAACATTGAGAGCACGCACGTTTGAATTGTAGATGCCCTTGGTATGAAATAACTCAATGCTGGAACCTAATTTTGAGAAGACAAAAAAATGCATTACTAGTTTTTGCAAGCTTAAGCACAAAAATGTCAGCCATGGGACAAATCGACGTCGTTACCGGTGGAAAGGCTTTGCCGTCTAGCTACACAGACGCATTGTGTTGTGTCATTCACTATTTATAGGAAATCTGACGAGGAATACGATTCTCTCTCGCCCGAACAGGCGCAATTGTAGGGTGCGCTTCCTTCTGTGTGCGCTCATCTAGTGGGCGTTCACTTCCCACATGTAGCGTCGTAATGACAGTCAACGCCAAAATTAAAACAGTCCGCTTTTGTATACAAGCGGGGGTTCCTCTTTCCGTGGAAGAATGGACAAGATGCTAGGCTTTCAACTAAGGCATCGAAACATGAGAATGGCATGGAATAAAACAGCCTCGCGCGAGGCTTACTACCCGAGACAGCTGAGCCCCAACCGCAACTTCCTGTTTGATAGCAGGCCGATGGAGTGATCGGGTCCAGAAGGTATAACGTGTCCCGATAAATATAGCTCGCTTCCATGGTCCGAACGGCGTGGTGCAGTTGTTTACGAGATTATATGCGGGATGAAGACCGTTACCGAGAGCGTAAACACACCCGAGAAATGTGTCCAGTGCTAGTGCCGTATAAATTTATAGCGTTCGGTTACTTACAGTGCAAGTGACAAACGCAAGACGAGGTGCGTAAGTGGAATACATGCGCTCACGTGGACTGTTTCACGACCGTGCAGCGTCAGTCGATGGGAGGTGTCACAGGCTCTACGATGTAGTTAGCCGGCGAGGTGCATTGAACGATGCGTTAAGGACTGCGATATTTTGCTGCACCCTTGCGGGAGAGACCAGGCGTCTCGCATGCAACTGAAAGCCACACGATCGAGCCAACAGGGAAGGTAGGGGCAGGTTGAGCGGGGTCAAGGCGTTCTTTTTGAAGCCCTTGTGTCACGGATGTAAATGAGCGGGCTGTAGTTGGCGACACTATTCGGCACATTCAGCGAGTTCTGAAGCTGAGTGGTATTCAGACGTATCTGGGCGGTATGGGAGTGTATGGGGGTATAGCATTTACTGTGGAACACTGCTCACGTTCGTATAGTAGAAAGAAAGGGGCAAATCCAGTGGTGGCTTGCGTGGCTGTGTTATAGGCACATGTCACGAAAGGAAGCACCAAGTCACAATTAGAATGATCGGAGGCTATGTACATGGAAAGCATATCACCGAGTGTTCGGTTGAAGGGCTCCGTCAAGCCATTAGGCTGCGGATGATAGCTTGTAGTGGTGCGATGAATAGTATTGCACCGACTGAGCAGCTCTTGGACGACTTGCGAAAGAAACACGCTGCCTTGGTCACTAAAGAGCTTGCGTGGCACGCTGTGATGTATAACGAAGCTGCGCAAGATGATCAAGGCAGCATAACGATCCGAAGCTGTTGGAAGAGCGGCGATTTCGGCATAACGAGTAACACGGTCAACGGCTACAATTATCCACCGATTGTCCGTAGGAATGGAAGGAAGGGGCCGATGCAGGCCTATGCTGATTCTATCAAACGGCGAGCTGGACATGGCAAAGGTTGTAATGGGCCAGGCCAGTGAGAAGTTTTTTTCCGCTGTAGACACTCAGTGAAGGAACGAATGCATTTGCGGACGTGTGAGTGCATTCCACGCCAGTAGAATCGCTGGCGAAGTCTGTCATAAGTTTTCGAAATGCCAGCGTGAGCGTTTTGTCGGCCTGCGTGGAAATGTGCGCACACGTTGGGGCGCAAATGGCGAGTTATAGCAAGAAGCCATTTTGCGACCACCTGGCTGAAAGTTGCGGCGGTACAACAAGGCGTCCAGCAGTGTGTAATGAGTGACTTGGCGACGAAGAGCGCAAGAGAGACGTAAAAACGCAGAATTCAATCCCGTTCACCGTTTGTATTGTAACTGTTGTTGAAGTTCCAAGGGCAGTCGTTTATTTTATAGCCCTCCTCTCTACATTTCCATGTACGCTAAACTTTGTTGCTGCTATAGGAATAGGTAGTCTACCCGCCGCGGTTGCTCAGTGGCTATGGTGTTAGGCTGCTGAGCACGAGGTCGCGGGATCGAATCCCGGCCACGGCGGCCGCATTTCGATGGGGGCCAAATGCGAAAACACCCGTGTGCTTAGATTTAGGTACACGTTAAAGAACCCCAGGTGGTAAAAATTTCCGGAGTCCTCCACTACGGCGTGCCTCATAATCAGAAAGTGGTTTTGGCACGTAAAACCCCATAATTTAATTTAGGAATAGGTGCTTTGTTGCTGCGTCGCGCCCGCCCGGCTGTGCCGGGTGGAACGACGCGTGTGCTCGAAGTCACGTGATCTGGCGAGGCAGCCATTGTCAAGCCAAGCGCGTGGTGGCGAACCCAGAAAGGCTGGTGCCTCAATGCGCGCTGTCACTCCGCAGTATTCCCACGCACCCATCACCTCTGGTCACGTGGTCTGCTGAGTACGGAGCGTTAAACTTGGGAGGCGTGGCCCTCTGCGCCGCTGGCTCCCTCCATCGTGCCAATGTCTTGACCGCTACTGTACTCGGGGTGCTCCAGTTAACTCTACTCACGTGCGTCCTTGGGCGTGTGATAACATCCTTGTTTAGTTACGCAAGTGAACGTTTACTGCGATTTGTATACTACCCGTGAAGATGCGGTCCTTAAGTTCGTGAAATGAAGTAATACTGTTATATCGCTCTGAGTGTGTCGCATTTCGGGTAAGACTGCCACTTTTTTTTTAATACGCATTGAAGGAAATGTTAATTATTTATGCCTTAATCGAAACGTGAGTGCCTTGAAATTATTTCGTACCTTTTCGCTGTTTTCTAGTGCGAGGCGAAGATCGAAAGGAGCTTACCTCAGGGTCCGTGTACACAAAAAAACCTCCTACGTTGAAATTCGTCGTAATTTTTGTAAGCATTTCATGCAATGCTGATGCTGCACATAGTATTGGCGAAGGCCGCTGTCTAATGCAAAAAAAATTGCTTACGAATGCAAAACTTTGTGAAATCTGACCCGGGTATTCTTTTCTTGACGCAAAAAAAAAATGATGTCAAAGGCTTTTTTTACTCTCCGCCAGGACTTGTCTACTGCGGTGCCAGAGCGGGGCAAGAAAGAAAGAAAGCATAGAGGGCTCGTTTGCAGCAGGCCACGTCCATGATTAACTTGTTTGCGGCTGGCTAGTCACGTGTTCCATGCGGATACTACAACGCAGTGCTTGCGGCCACATTCGTGATTCTCGCTACGGCCAACGTACCACAGTCCAGGCAAATACCACTCCCTCGAGGAAGCGAGCTCAAACATTCGCTGCTGGGTACACAATATATGCACGTGAGGTTTGCTCAGACTCGCGTTCTTCATGAGGAGGATATACGGAAACTACCTCGTTTACGCTCATCTGCATTAAAAGCTGATCGGGCGCCTTTTGTGATACTGTCGCACGCACGCATGCACGCACGCACGCATGCGTGCGTGCGTGTGCATGTGCGTGTGCGTGTGTGTGTGTGTGTGGTTCTTTCTTCACCGCTGCGTCTAACGTCTATACGTCCTACACACGGTTTTCTTTCTTTAGCTGCACCAAATAGTTAAACATATCCTGCGGTAGTTATCACAATTCTAACCCTTGATCAAAATTACTCAATGAGACGGCCATTAACTTCTGAAATAACACCAGAATGCTGAATTTAATAATTAAGAAAGTGACGTTATTTAACTTCTTTAGTTGGTTACACTGCAGCACAGATTTCAACCCGCGAAATGTAGCCGGTGAGCTCGCAAGGCGTATCCACTTGGAACGAATTCTGAAGACTACACCAGTTTCGAGATAACAATTTTCAAAGTGCCTGACGAAATACATTGGCGTTCCAATTTGGTGTTCGAAGCATGAAATAGCGTTTTCCAAAGAAAGAAATAAAAGTAAAGTGGACAACACTGCAGTCATAGCACAAATTTTCCTGCGCGTATCTCGAAATCGGTGTGGTCCTCAGAATTCGTTCCAAGTCGATATGCCTTGCAACGTCACTAGCGACAATTCGTCGATTGAAATATGTGTTCCGTTAAGTAATTACTTAAAAATAATTAGTATAATTATGTCAATTATTCAAATATGCATTTTGATTTCTCGTAGCAGTCATGGATTTTTAAGATCTGTGGAAAGATGGCTTGACTCACGTGATCTGGGCGTGGTTGAAATGGTGGGACGCGTACCTTTTTAACTTTCTGGGGAGCCTACAGAAAGAGGTAGACGTGTCGAATATTCGTTTTGAAAAACAAATATTGACAGAGCATCAATCTCAGCCTATACTGAACAGCCTACGAAGGTTTTTGTCGTTGTTAGGGTAACCATTTATCACCAGCTTCTCAGCCCGAAGAATAAAGAAACCTGTCCACAACCGCCACCCGCGGAATTTGAACCGATATGATAGAACCAGTGCACAGTTTTTTTTTTTAGAGCGCAGCTCTCAGGCGCCCGTTTCTGCGGCGAGCATCGGCGTTTTCCCTCACAACCGAGAGAAGGATGAAGCGAACGAGGAGCACAGCGGAAGATGAAAGACGGCGATAGCGAAGGGAGAGCGAGGAGGAAAGCGGAGGAGAACGGTGTCGCGGAACCATGAGGCGGAAGGCAGACGTAGATTGTATGGGGAAAGGGTGAGAAGAAAAGCGTAGTACCACGCATGAGGGCTTTGCGGCGACGACGGCTACGAGATGGCGCCAGAGTAGCGTGCTTCTTTTGTACGGAAACAAAGCGCTGCATGAGCGGAGGTCTGCCTGCGGCTGCTGCTGTGAATCCCGCCCACGCGCCACCCCACGCACTGCCGAGTCCAACTGAATGCCCTTTTGAATGTGCATTTTTTTTACCTTTTTTTTAACACGACAGTGAAGGAGTGAGTGAGTGGAAGAACTTTATCACCCCATCACCGCCGGGTTTCTGTCCAGTTCTCTATAGTGGGTGAACGCAATCAAACGGAGCTGCCAAAGTATACTGACGCAAACTCGTCCTCACCGGAACACCACAGTGTACTCTGCCAGCTCCGTTTGATTGCGTTCACCCACTACAAGGAACTAAACAAGAACCCGGTGGTGATAGAGGAGTGTGATAGGGGTATAGGCGTGTTGTTCTCGCATAAGAATGTAAAATGAGAATGTGAAATTAAAATACTGTAGTGCACAAGGATTATATTATGAGCGTCGCGCGAAAGCCGTTCTTGGCAAGATGGCGGCGCGGTATCGCGTACAATTCTTCGTTGTCATGCTTGGAAAAAAAAAAACATTGGTGACACAAAAGAGACGTAGGTGACAACGATGATGATATGCCTCAAACCTGGTACATACTCACACTAAAACATGCCCTGAAACTACCGTGGTCGATTGAAAACAATCTGGAAAGTATCGACAACGTCCATTCTAATGGGGACGTCCCAGTGACAACACACGCGTCTTTGACACAAGCACGCACGGACATGTTTTACCCTACAGTCGGAAGAATAGGATGTTCGCAATATCTCTTGAGAGAAAGAGGAACAGAACCGCATGTCCCTTCAGGCAGGTTTTTTTATCACATCATAACGCGCATAACAGGGCACGTCCAGCTTCTACTTGCAAATCCTTCTTTGCGTTTTTGCATTGCAGCTTTGGTCGTGTTATGATGTATGAAGACAGAGAAAGAGATGTTTAAGATGCAAGAAAGCTCAGGGGGACGAACCTTAGTAAACCTCTGTAGAGACAGTCTTCAAAGGTTCAGTGCAAAAAGAAAAGTGCAGTTGACAGCCTTGTTGACTTACTTCGGAAGCGAGCATGGCGTAATGGACTTGTTAGGAGGACGAGGCACTCGTTCAAAGTAGCACCCACGCACGTGGAGATGGCAAAGTTCTATAGAAGCACTTGCTCAGAAACTCTCCTGAGGAAGATCAATTACCGCTTCCCTCGAGGCCACTTGAACGAAAACCTCGAGACAAAAAAAAAAGAAACAAAGAAAAAGAGTGGTGCGAATGACGACTCAACAAAGCACCACGAAATAGAGCAGCAGATAAAAATAGAGAGTTCGAGTAGAACAGAGCCTGAGGTCTTCAGAAATCAAGAAGGTATAGGGGGAAAGAATCTACGCCTTCACGTAGTAGAGTGCTATAACCGATTGTTGTAGTTGTTTTTGAGTGTTACACACTCACATGATTGCTCGGCGAGTGTCTGGCGCACGGATTGAGTGGCTAAGGTGCCCGGGGTCACGTGAAGTAAGTGACAAAACGTGGGAGTGATGTAGAGGACAGCGAACGGCTCTTGAACTTGGACCTTTATCAAAGTGTTCAAGTACCTTTCGTGAAGAGAGACTATTCGTTAGCTCTACGAGAACTTCAATGTCTGTTGCCAAAGTTGTAATTTTACACCTGGAGATAAGTAGTGGGGTATGCGGGCAAAAAAGAAACTATCGAAACAGGTGCGCCTCTTAGCCGCAGCGCGTTTGAAATTGTGGTCCCCGATTTCTTGATTTCTCAAAACGTTTAGATGAAGTTGAGTTCAGCGTTTTTTGTGATGAAAAATGGCAATATTTGGAGTGAATTGAGGTAAGCTTGTGCAGTTGCATTTTCGCTGGTCACTCTCCTGTGCAGACTTTCGATGAAGCATGCAATTATGCCTCTGGCCAAGAAATGCCTACGGTGTGTGTATTCATGTGAAAGCGTTCAAATATACCGCGCTGTTTTAACACTGAACAAGTCAAGAAGTGGACCAGCGTGCTGGCCGCCGGTGCTGTAGCAGATTGGAGCTGTGATATTTAGGCTACGCGCAAGGGCTTTGAGAAAATTTTACTTTTCTGTAGTTACTATTTTACTGCGACAATGATAGGAGCTTGAAACTGGTGTCCTCGTGTCCGTTCATGCACTCTATCGTCAGTGGTCATCGTCATCGCCGTCAAGTGGTTTTTGCTACAGTGTCGTAATTGGGGCACCTTGTCGTCCTCTGAGTCACGCGTGGCGTGATAGAGGCCAAGAAAAAAAATTCGTAGTTCCGCCCGAAAGTTGAAGCACAGATTGAGACAGCAAATTAGAAGATAGCTGCCCGAAGTAAGGATAGTAGATTTGTCGGCTGTGTAAACATGTGAACATCCGCTTACTAACTAAATTAACAATGACAGAACGCGTAAGCATGGCTCATCGAGGACGTAGAAAGAAACAAACAGACAGAGACAGGCGCTGTCTTTGTGTCTCTGATTCTTGTGTGAGTGCGTCTGTCTCCACTCGGTTCGGAGCGGCGGGCGAAGACGACAACGAGGCAGCCTAGCAGCCGCCGGAGAGGAACACCCCTCCTCCCTCGCATGACTCCCCTCCCTCTCGCGCTACTGGAGAGGGCACGCATGCGGGCAGCGTTCCTCGCGCGCGCACGCAAGATTGAACCGCGTTAGGCTCACCCTTACAAGCTTTCACACATATGGAACCTCTTGAAGGCCTTACTCGCGCTATTAAGGTTCTTGCGGTCTACGGGGCTTCACGACAGACTCTAAGAATGCCGCCCCCTACCGCTATGTAGTGTACGCGCTTTGTTCGTGCTTGTCTCCCTCTATTTCTATTTCCCCCTTCCACTCTGTTTCTCTTTTTATCCACTTTAACCCTCCCCCCTGCGCAGGGTAGCCAACCGGAACTACCTCTGGTTAACCTCCCTGCCTTTCTCTGCATTATTTTCTCTCTCTCTCTCTATGGAACCTCACGGCGACGGCGACGGCAGAAATGCGCGAGGAGTGTCCACATAACTGCTATCGCAATAAAATTAATGACTGCTCCTCGGCAGAGCCAGCCCTCTCACAAATTATCGCGTCGCTTGCACACGCTTCTCAAAGGCCGATGCAACCGCTCGAATTATGGACGCCCCCCTTTGAGTCCCGCTGTGAGCGTTACGTGCGGTCCGCCCAATCAGTCGAAGCCCCGTTGCAGTTCGCACGGTCACTCAGACGAAATCGATCGATACGGTCATTGCTATAAATGAACTCCCCGCTTTCGATCCGTTGCGGGCATTTGGCTAGTCAGGGTGATGCCCTGCCTGAAGTTTACTTCCATCTGTTGATCAACGAAAGTATTCGGTGCGACATCGCAGAAATTTTAGAAGTAGTCCGGGCGTGCTGAAGAAGAATAAAGAAAAAAATGAGGACAGTTTGCGTTGCCGTGCTACTGTTGTTGCGAAGCGCGAATGATCAACGTTACCCGCCGTGGTTGCTCAGTGGCTATGGTGTTAGGCTGCTAAGCACGAGGTCGCGGGATCGAATCCCGGCCACGGCGGCCGCATTTAGATGGGGGCGAAATGCGAAAATACCCGTGTACTTAGATTTAGGTGCACGTTAAAGAACCCCAGGTGGTCAAAATTTCCGGAGTCCCCAACTACGGCGTGCCTCATAATCAAAAAGTGGTTTTGGCACGTAAAACCCCATATATTGAATGATCAACGTTCTTCATGACTCGCCTTGGTGGCTCGGTGGCACTGACAGATCTGCCGCTCTTGCGAGGTTGGCGGGTTCGATTCCCGTTGGTCACGCTCCCACAATGAATGCAAAGAGGCTCATGCACCAGAGGTGCTTTGGATGCGCCTTAATACTTCGGGGTTACTCGATTATTTTTTAGGAATTCTTCGTACCAATTGGAATCAGTTGGGAATCAATACAGAGACAACCGAGAACTGCACAAAGAAGGGATTTTTAAAATTTTTGGTTACGTGAGATTGGCACTCTTCAAGAAAGCGAAAACTGTAGTCATCACGTGATCTCGCACTGTAGATTTTGAGTTTATTTCTTGAATCGTATGAAGATATACTGTGTCTTATTTACTGCTATCAATTCGTGTGCGCGTCATTATCGTTGGCATTTTGTATACGCGAGGTTTCTAAAGAAATTCAGCATTCTCATGTAAACGGTCGCTTGGAGCTTCTCACTTGAATACGCCTACTTTTTTTTCCAAGCCTCCGATTTCCCGAATGTTCGCGGAGGGAATACACTTGACCTGATTTAATTTGACTAGAATCGATACTATTTTAAAGATCGAGGAAAACAAACACGAACGCTATAGTTTCAGACATCTGGGAGATATCTCAATGTTCCATAATTTGTCCACTAAACAGAGCAATTGCCTGTCCAGATCAACATGATTGCATGATTTCCCAATTTAGTAAGTAACTGCTTAAATACTTATAGTAAAATTACCGCAGAATTCGCGCAGGCTTGGTGGTATCGGTTATTTTCTGTTAGGTACGGGGGTGATATCGGCTTTTTAGATTTCGCGGGGGCAACACACACTTTTCATTACCAGGGGTTATGTTACACCTACTGTTACACCTAGCCAGCTTCGCAATTAGATATTCTTGGCTTCTACAAGTTCGACTTCTGTTTAAGTAAACCTTTCGGTGTCGTATAATCTTACGGCTCACTTTACTTTTATATAACACAATTACGATTGGCTAGGGCATGTCGTCACTATCGAACGCAAAGTGTGCGTGGTACTTACGAAAATGTTAAGTAGTGACTTAAAAGTTAAGGTGCACTGATAGCTTGAGGGGCTGCGTTGCCTTTAGGCCACAAATAAACTTCCAGGTCCACCGTCCGGTCCACCTTCCGTTTCTCCGTCCACTTTCTTGGTTATTTAGGTTCGCTTGTAGAACCCTGCGAAATGCGAAGGTTGTGGGATCGTTTCCCACCTGCCGCAAGTTGTTTTTTTCGACCACTTTCATTTCCATTATTTATCGTTTCTTTATTCCATTTATTAAGAACAAGTAATTTCCCCTATATTGTCCTTGGTGTCAGTGTTTGTTGGCTTCTTATGATAGCCTCTGTCGCTATCACTTAGCGCTACGATGCAAGAATATATCACCAATCTCGTTCGTGTTACCATACCGTTACGGGCGGTTCATGAGCGCATTCGGCGAGTTCATAATCTGTCGTATTTCGCCGTGGATTGCAAGCACCCCGGTAACAAACTCTGCCCCGCCACAGAGAGGTTAGAGGGTCGTCGCTGCCAGATTGGCTTTTCCAATGAACGCCGATTTCCAATGGTGCTTTGGTTCGCGCAAGCTTGTTAGCGATTCTGTGTTTTCGTGTTGTGGACAAGACTACACGTGGCTATACAGGACGAAAGCTAAGCGCTGGCTGGTTTACGTCGCGTGTAAATGTTTTGATTGGAGATGAATTTCAGAGCTGAAGCGGGCCGTGGCGACAATGAGTTTGGTTGGGCGCGCGTGAGTTGATAGAGCTGACGTGATTGCGTGGTAAAGTATTGGAGATGTTGCGAAAATGGCGTGAGGGGCAAAAACACAAAGAAAAGAAAGAAAGGAAGAAAGAAAGAAAGGAAGAACGAAAGAAAGAAAGAAAGAAAGTATTTATCACGTTTTCTATGTTTTTTTTTTCTCTTAATATTATGGACGCTAAACTTCGGATCGACGCAGTCTGTTATTGTTGGTGGCGCACGCAGGGCTATGTTAATTGGTCCCTAATAAATTGAACTTAGAAGGCCTGTATGCTATATCTAATATACAATGCTGCCTTTCTACGTGTGCTTCTGCTTGTTCAAATTGTGAAGTTAACATTTTTGAGGTTCACAGGCCACCGACACTTCGATACGTTACATTTTCGCCTCTCGGCTAAAATATTTGCCCTCGATATCATTTATTTATACAACTCCACAACTTCACAGTGTATATATATATATATATATATATATATATATATATAGTATAAGGTTAGCGGAAAGGCGTATATACGCATGCAATAGGCCATGTTCGAGGAACACTCTATAATTAAGGTAATATAATGAGCGCAGTAGAACGGTATACTAGGAAATGCTAATGTCTGCGTCCCTTAAGCCCAAAGCGAACCTGATCGCTGCTTGCTGTTGCTCGAAATGTACTGCATCAGGGTGTTCCCTTATCGAGAAATTAAAAAAAAAAAACGTACCAATTACCTCGCATACTTAGGAATGCTACACCGTCTAGTGTGCTACTTGGTTTTGCTGTATTTCTTCTCCATGTAACAAACTGTGCTGCTGATATATGCAAACGCCCGGGTCATATGTGACATCCACTCTACTCCAACTTCTTTAAAGGGACACTAAAGTGAAAAATGATTTCTTCTGCATCAGTAAATTACCCTTCTACAACAGCAAAAACACCACTCTTACAACGATAAGACGTTTGGTGAGCCAGAACAAGCGCAAGAATGAAATACGGGTGGCGACGCCTACTTAAGTTGCCGCACCTGGTGGCTGTGACGTCATGGATTTTGATGGCGTCTTCTAGGGCCTACTAATTATATATAGCGGTACAGGTTGACTACATTGCGTTTTAAAGGAACCAAATATTAAACATGGCAAGTTTCGGGAACCTTTATTCAGCCAACGCGGCCCAAATGCGAAAACATACTTTGGAATCCCTGACGTCACGCTGACGTTCCGGCGCTGGGGTTTCGGCACGAAATTCAAATACTGATACTTGGACCTTCATTTTTTCATCTAATAATCAAACAATTTTTTTGAAATGACTACCTGCAGGGTTCTCCAAGAATGCTTCATTACTCTAAACTGATTTATTGTTTCGCTTTAGTGTCCGTTTAAGGCACGATTCACACGGCGGCAAGGCGCCTCCTCACTTCACGATGACGTCAACGTCACGTCACCGCAGTTTCCCACAAGGGAAGAACGTTTTGTCGGCGGACTTTTCTCAAACGCCATTTCTTTGCTATTTGGGAGGGAGGAGTCCGCTTAATTCTGCAGCGTATTGGGAAGGAGGCGGGGGATGAAAGATGAGGCCATAGAGAGAGAAAGGGAGAGTAGGTGTCAGGCAGCATACGTCAGCATCATCCAGAGGCGATGGCCGGGGAGCGAGGCAGAGGCTCGTAGGAGGGCCGAAGTCTAGTAGCGGTCTAGGAGCCCGTTTGCGTATACACAATCTTTCGTTTACTTTTTTTTAAAGAGGGAGGAGCAATCTAGTCGGCAAAAACCGGACCACCGGCCGACTCATCGACCAACGGGAAACCGCGGGATGGTCGGTACAGAAAGCTTTACTTTAAGAAACTGCCGTAATTGACAATTTTAAGGAGCTGCGGACCCGACCTAAAGAAAATAATGAATGTGAACGACAGGCTGTGACATTTAACTAAAAGACCCGGGAAAGAGGGAAATCTGTTGGTTTGCAACAAGCGTGAAAAAAAAAATGGCCAGGCTTAGCTTGGTTAAGCCAAGAATGCGTTGCATATTGCGCGAGTTGGGGCCCAGCTTTTCCTCCGGCTGTCGTGACGTCACGTCCCGTGGTTGCGCTAAAGGTCAATGGTGGCTGCCCGGCCGCGCCCAAGGGCTGAACTGAGTGATTGCAATATGCAACGCATAAAAAGAAAGAGTTGCTGCATCTATAGTTGTACAACATTTACCTTGATTTCAACCCGCCAATAATTGCCAACTTTTTGTGCACTGCATTTAGATCAAAAGGCGCAGTTCTCGCGTATACATGGTGACAGCTGCGGCTCGATGCCGTGATCTTGTGTGGCCAAGGGGACTATTCTTTAACCCTCCGTGGGTGAGACTAACCGCTCGTTATCGTTTGCGACTTGCAGAGCTTGCGCGAACAAGTTGCCTGATCGCAGCGCTCCCGCTTGTACCCATGTGACCGCAATTGGTCGCTTTGGTCGAAAACCGAATGCTTTGGGTCAGACCCTCGTTCTGCTCGGGCGCCTGTATGAATGAACTCCAAGGACGCCATCCCTTCATCATTGATCGCTGTGCAGGAAAAGACGGCGACAGGGGTGTGCGGATATTCGAAACTTGCAAATAGCGAATCGAATAGTGTCTCGTTCGGTTCGGTCTTCCAAAGGAATAAGGATTTGTCGCAAGAGCTCTATCTTGATTACTTTCCGAATAATTTTTTTTTCCTGAAACGTCAACTGCGCCCAAATAAACATAAAATTGGAGCTAAAGTACGACAAGTTTTCACCCCGTCGGGCGTACATAAAACACGAGAACTGGCGTAGTGGAGCAGGCTACGTCACTTAGGTAACCATACTTTGCAGGTCGTACAGCAATCATTCGCACTCTGTAAGGAGCCGTGTGCATTCGGAGAAACTCCTTTGCTCGTAATGCTTCATTCGTGCTTTTATTAAGCAGCGGTTCATGACATGCAATGTAATGACAGATACTTGCTAACTTTGAGAATTCTGTAATGTAAAGATTGTTTTATATTGTTTGTGATAACGACTATTGAGTATTCGAAAAGCATTCGGAAAGTATTCGATATACGGTTCGAGTCATTTCTGTCCCTGTTCGATTCGCATTCGATTAGGTCTCGAAAATCCCTATTCGCACATCCCTAGACGGTGAGGAATCGGAAATGCTGAATTCCACTTTCTTAGTCTCCAATGTTTGCTTTCGAAACATTAATTTAGAAGGCAGAGGCAGCCTACGAAGCTTCTCATTCGAAGTTTAAACCGTCAACGTTTCAGCACTTACTAAATATATTTGAAAAGAGTTTTGCCCCACCACCCAGACAAACTAGCCAGGTTTTGTAACATAGGATGACTGTCGCAGCCCGTTAACCTTCGGCTCCATTGCAGTCACGACTGCGCACTGCTGTCTTATTTGAATAACGGCCCTGAAGTAACTAAGCCTTTGCCAACACGATAATGTAAACGAAGCATGGTATCGTAAACCTCCTGCTGTTTGTACACTCACCAAGCTTAAACAACTCCGAATATCGATTTCTTAGCATACAGTCACCCCTGATCCCTTTTTTAAAAGAGAAAGCTTTCACGCCGTATCATGTTCACACAAATTGCCGCTTTTCTTACTGTTGCCTTCTGTTGAATAAGGTATCGGCGTTCTTTTTTCTGCCATTTTTTTGCAAAGAAAAAGCAGACGAAAGAGAAGCAGACGATGGCAAGGTAAGGCATGCGAGAGGTTATTCAAGGCGTTATAGGGTTAGCTATTGTAGCAAGTGTATACCCTACGCTTGGGAAAGACGAAATGTGGAAACGTAACAAATGAAAGAAGACCAAGCCGGAAACTAGATTGCTAAATATGCGCTAGCATATTTCAGAATGTGGTGACGGTGACAAACTGCTGCGAGAGCTGTAGGCGTGTCGAGTCATCGTGATGTCGATTAGACGGAAGTCCCTGACATTTTCATATAGCACAGAGTCAAAGGAGCCGATTTTTGCAGGCGCTGCTTGCGGCGCCTGGATTCCATCGGTAGTTGCACTGACAAAGCAAAAACCGCTTGCTTACTAGTACCAAATGATGTGTTGGTGAATGTTCACTTATAATTTATATTTAAAGGTAATAGGCTTTGCCTGAATAACTTAGAGTTGCTTAAGAAGTTAAATGCATATCGAAAACTCAACCACGCTTGCGAGGCGTTCCACACAGCAGACGATCGACGCCGGCCTGGTGACCATATCTCTGGTGACCATAAGCTGTCCGTCGCGTCGCTCTATGAATATATACGTCCAACCATTTGGAGCCGCCACTGGCACGATCAAGATACGGGGCTTAAGTTACTGCACTTTTGTAGCTGAAGATTCCACACCACTTTGGTCACAATGGTCACTTTGGTCTCCCCTTACACATTCCCAGTGCAGGGTAGCAAACAGCGTATCTATATTCCGGTTAACCTCTCTGCCTTTCTCATCTCTCTCTCTTTCTCTCTTTCTTTCTCGCCCCATTTGAGAAGTGGGCAATAATATAAAGCTTTTCAGCGTTTAAGGCGAATTTCCTTCCAAAAGCTTAAACATGAAAACAGGAACGTTCTTCTGCACGTATTTGTTTGAAGCATTCCAAGTAAATTCTGCAGCATCAAGGCTTAGCTGACAATTCGATTACCGCTGGTGGCATTGAGCTCTTGTCGTTTCGATGGTGGCGACACCTCAAGGCTTGGGCGCAAAACACGCCACAGGCTTGCAGACGACGCCCAGACGACAGGGTGCGCGCGAACACATTCAGTATGGCGTTCACCTTCCCTGTTGGGCAGAATTGTTCGTAGCCAACACAACGCCGCCGGGAACTGCTGCGGAAATAGATCCGACAAACGAGCCACGCGCCCAGGTAAGCAATTGCGGCCTGAACTGACCAGACAGTCCCTTTCAACCTAAAATTGGAAAGCCACCCAATGCAAGCGCAAGAAATAACTTTTCTTGCACCTTTCATGAGGTTCATGTATGTAGCCGTATAGAGGCATCTGCACGTGTTTTGTCTTCGTGTTCTTTCCTTCCAGAGCCGGAATCCCCGTAGGAATTTTCATGCCCTGCGTTTCTGGCCGCGGTACTCTGAAACATCGGCAAGCAAAATTCCCTCAAGCGTTTTTTTACAGTATGGACTAGGCTTCCAATATTTTCGTTGGGAAGAGATGCGTAGCGTGTTTTGATGATATTTTAGTGTTATCTTCGTTTTCCACTAGCCTGCTGCTAACCGCACAGTCGTTCGTCCGCGACAGCAGCCCATGTTACCCTCAGGCTCTCTTGATTATTTTGCACACGAGTGAACACCTTGTGGTCTACTGATTATGTTGCACGTGTTTGCCCCTACAAGCGACTGATATGCTTGAGGAGAAACTTTGTTTGATGTTGGCTAGAATTAGGTGAGTGAAAATACCATGAAATAGTGGCAGATAAACGCATTGCTTTTAGGGTTCTTTAGAAAACTACCCAGTTTGCAATATTAGTCTTGGTACCTATATATCCACGACCATGCCGAACTTATTTCCCGCCAACTTGGCTCACTCGGTATAGTCCATGGTTGCTCATATGAATAGAGCACTGGGCTGCTGTGCTCGGAGGAAACTGGTTCAAAACAAACCCTTGGCCGAACTTGGGTCAATCAGCCGATGACTCTCGATAAGTTGTGCTCATCAGTGAATTTCTCTGACAGCAACTTTGGTCACTGATTATGTGCTACTGGGTAATATATATGAGTGGCTCTGCAATGGGTCTCTTTTACGCCAGCTTGGGTCCCTGGGTATGTAACTCTCGATATGTGGTGCTCTTCAAGGAGCCTGTTTCGCTCCATGGCATTGCATGGTATTTGACAACAGTGGGGCAGGAAAAACCAAAAATTCATGAATATAGTAATTTTTAAGATGATGGCATTAGCACAGTGCGCACTTTGATGTTCAAGAACAGTACTTAAATATGACACTTGTTTAGGCGTGACATGGTTTCTAGATTTAGGTTCTCGTTACAGATCCACAGGTGGTGCGTACAACTTATCCGTAGTCCCCCATTACGGCATGCCTCGTCACTTGTGGGGTTTAGAGTTAATTGTGGGGTTTTACGCGCCTTTTGACACGTAAAACCCCACAATTTAGGACATGGTTCGTGAATAAAGCACTTCTTCTAAAGCACAAATTCTTTATGATTTTGGGAAGTTACCGCAAGAAAACACGAGACTTAAGGAAAGGGACAACACGAAGCGATACTGACAACTGATGAATTAATGAAACGAACGCCAAGCTTATGTAGATCAGACACACGTGGGTACCCGGAAAGCAACGTAGAAACCAATAAAAATACACGTAGCGACCTTAACCAGGGGCATGACACAAATACTAAGGTAAACGCTGACAGACTGAGGCACCTAACACGCGTATATCACATGGAAAGAAGCAAAAGTTATTTCTGAGAACCCGCAACTGACGGCGAGCTAACGCAATCTTCAAGGAAACTTCAAGCTTTCAACTCAGGTTCCTTCCCAGGTCAAAAGCAGGGCCATTGCTCTGCTAAAGGAATCCCAGCTGGAGAAGTTGGCAGAACTGTTGTGGAGCAGTAGGTTGAACACACTTTTCATCTTTGTCACGGCCAAGACCCACAACGAGTCTTTTCCGTTCCAAGCCATTGTAACCGAAAAAGGAACAGGGCAGGAACTATCTCAGCAAGTTTCTTCAGACACCTATGAGGACATTGGTGCCAGTCGACGTATGTCTGATCTATATAAGCTTGACATTCTTTCCCTTAACCATCAGTTGTCAGTACCACTTCGTGTTGTCCCTTTCTTCGAGTGTCGTGTTTTCTTGCTGGAACTACCCAAAATCTGACCTACACCCACACTCTGCTGTGTTACGAATCCTTTCGAGTGCCCTAATGAGGCAAAGCACCCTACATATCGCTGTAGGGTACTGTTACAGTGACAATAAGTATGATTCTGTCCAACTTCTACATCAAAATTGCTCATGAAGAAAACTAAGAACTAAGAACTAAGAACATTCAGCACTGGCAACCATTTTTTATGTATAACCACCTCAGTGCCACATATCTCGGGTCGTGTTCGATGTGAACAAATGCTGCTAGTTTTATTGCTTCATGGCCCACTTTGCAAAATTTATTGTTGATTGCTCTGAAAATTTCGAATGATGCTTTCTTATGACAAAATATTTGTCTAGAGGGTTAGCCAGAATAGTTCTCAAAACTTTAGAGTGCACTAGACTGTCCATGCCAAAGTCAATGTCTGCCCAATACAGCCTGGAGGTTTGCTTGCCACACATACAAATAAGCTTCTCAGACAGAGAACGCTTTACAGGGGCTCTTAGAAAATTGCGTCGCGAGAACCGTTTACATACATTATCGGGAATTATTTCCTATAATCATAATAGCTTGCGTATCACTTGACCACTGTGCTTTCACCAAATTAAATGAAAACTTTCATCTGTCATAAACACCCTGCGCTTGCCGACGGCTCATATTCTGTGGCCGCCATATTCTGTGGCTGCCGGTGAGGTGCCTACATATCTATGATCTGAGGCGGCACTATCATGTATATTTTTTGTGAAAAGGAAAATTTATTTGTTAAAACTTGATACTGCGTACAGTTTAGTTTTACCTGCCAATTTAAGGAGAAATGGTGCGTGGAAGTATTTAGTTAAATCTGTGCTCAAAGCTTATTCCTCTTGCGGTACACCTAAGACTACGTTCTCTTGAGATATGCGTACATAATTTTTCCACTGAAATGCCCTACAGTTGAACGTAGTTTGGGAAAATTTAGGTACTGCTTATTACTAAATTTTGGCTCGCTGTGTTGTGTAGGTGGTGTTTGATGTTCAGAAAGTGTTTCGTGGCACATTTTGCCGAAAGGATATTTTTCTTCGTAACCACCATTGCTCTCGAAATTTCGGTGAAAGCAAAACAGCGTTCGCGAGGTGCGTATTCGTCTTTCGAATGGCAAGAATGCCCTGGAACATTCGGAATACTAAGGCTTCTTACTCTTTGTATAGTTTAATAAACAGCTTCTTAAAGACTACTGTAGAAACATCATTCATTGCATCATCCATCATCATGCTTCAAGTGATGTGCTTCTCAGAAGAATTCGTTTTTATTTTTTGTGTGACCTTCTCATGCTTCAGTTCGTTGCTGAAACAAACTAAATGTAGTGGCGAACGTGACAACTCACTGTACACCTACGCAGTTTTGTTTTATTAGTTCCTTATAGCTTCCACATAACCAGGCTTAACTTGTTTATTTTCCTTGTTTTATTGTTGTTGAACGTTAGTTTCACACTCCTGCAATTTAACGTCAAATACTATTATCGAAAGCGAGACGTTCAATACGGAGGATATTCGACGCGATAAAAGCGACATTAAATAATAATAATAATAAAAAAACTGCATTGCGTCATGCTGGGTAGCAGGTAGAAAACCTCCCCCGAATTCCTTGTGAAAAATGACCCACAGTAAGGAAATCCTGCGAGCGTGTGCGAGAGAAGTCCTTTTGTCCCACAAACTTTGCGCCGCAAGGAAGTGCCGCATATATCCGGTGTCCGTAACCGCGAAAGTAGACAACAGATTCGACTCAGGATTAAAGGAGCAACCACTTTTCCAGAGTGCTTCATCGTGGTAGTTTCGTATTCCGAGGATCAAGTTCTCTCTTTACGTTCCGTATCTCCCAAGATGCACAATACGTGCCCCATGACGCAACACAAATCGAGAACCACCATGCATATTTGAGTCTCACCAGAATGCGGAAGTCACGACAAGAGTCTCTAGAAACACGAAGTAAAACAAGAGAGGAGTTTCTCTCGCTGAAATCTGTATATTTTGTTCGCGCTTGGGGAAATCTGTGATGTATGATAGGCGGCAACCGCAAGGAATACAGTAGAAACAAGAGGAGTAGCACAAATTGAAATTCGAAGGCTTACTTACGCCGTACTTTTTCCTGTAGTTCTTCTACACTGTCTCAGTGTCACCGAGCAGCACTGGTGTAGAATGCACGACTACGCTTTAGATCTGAGTTCCCACTTGGAAAACCTGCTTGTTGTTCCTTTCAAATTTTGATCCTTACGTTAATGATTTCTACACAACATATGCCAGTGATCACGCATTTCTGGCACCCATCGCGAGCAACGCGTGCATGAAGTGATCGATTTGGGAACGATGATTAGGCGAGAAATTCAGCCTGTTTTTTTTTTCTAAATCTTAGCTGCTGGTGCAGAGACATGCATAATGCCAGGGCCGTCAGAATGAGCAATTAATGCGCTCGTTTTGAGAATGACTACTGATTCCAAATCATTCCAAAGATGTGAGAAAGATCAAATCGAAGATATTGAGCATCACACGGATGATAAGTGGCACACACAAAAGGCCTATGTGAAGGCTTGCTAGGGGTCTTCGCCCCTTGCACAAAACGAATCATGAGGACAGTGTTCTTCGCGTGTAAATAAAAAAAAACACTGTTCACACCCTCTGCTTGAGAAGCAAGGAGATTATACAACCATTGACGACAATGAAGGGCAAGAATTAGTACACGCAATTCGGGCAAAGAGAAAGCGCGTCCAGTGGTTGGATGGAAAATGTAATTGCTTAAATTGTAGCTAACACCAGCCGATGGAAAGAAAACTATAAGTAATTTCAAATACATAGAAAAAAAATCTACCCGGAATATCCGTACAGAAAAAAGGTGTAAAAAATGAGAAAATTAAATCAGCACGCCGAAACGAGCATTTTTTTTAGTAGATATGATTTGGATTTACCATATGTGGCAAATTGTAGTCCATGTAGGCCGTATTCTGTGCAAAAATTCAGCAGATATCGTGTCACTGGTGGTCCGTGTGTCATAGTTGCCTTCCTTGTACCTCACGTTAACTAAATTTAGGAGCATTGAGGTGTGAAGCATTGTTTTAAGTTTTCGGTTGTACTCTTCTGTGCGGGGACTTGTTCTATATTTACATGTTTCAGGCCCAGTGGAACTCAAAATACCGCTTTGATTCGGCCTGTAACTCCTACTCCGAACCTGCTGAGTCACCCAGAAGGTATACGAAGGCCAATTGGTTATTTTTGGTAAACTTAAAAGGTGGCGAACAGCTTAAACGAGGTTCTGGAACAACAACAGGGATGTCGTCACTATGACTGCTCTCAACATCAGTTCGCCACTGTATGGCGTTTACGATGTCGAAGATACCTCTTGTTGAAGGCACCTATAGTAAGCTTGAAGCTGGGAAAGAAGAATGATAGGTGTAACGTTAAGGGATAAGAAAAGGGCAGATTGGGTGAGGGAACAAACGCGAGTTAATGATATCTTAGTTGAAACCAAGAAAAAGAAATGCGCATGGGCAGGGCATGTGATGAGGAGGGAAGATAACCGATGGTCATTAAGAGTTACGGAATGGAGCGTAGCAGAGGGCGGCAGAAAGTTAGGCGGGCGGATGAGATTAAGAAGTTTGCAGGGACAACGTGGCCACAATTAGTACATGACTGGCGTAGTTGGAGAAGTATGGGCGAGGACTTTGCCCTGCAGTGGGCGTAACCAGGCTGATGATGATGATGATGATGATGATAGTAGTAAGCTTGATATAATTCGCGACATCACACACGATGCTAACATTTCTTAAACACGCGCATTTCATGTACAACGGCGCACTCGTCATTGCTATCGCCACGGAACTGAAACGAAAACAAGGCAACATGAAAAAGTCGTACTGCCATGTTACAAAAAAGGGGGCTATTTCGCGGATTCATTGGGGTTGTTGTTTTACTTGTTGATGTGCTACGAGTGACGCTAAGCGGTTAAGCGGATCGCGTGCTGCCGTTTCCCTGTCTTTGGATAGGAAATAAACTGTCTATTTGTTTCATCTCGATTTAAACGCAGTCTTGCCCCAAGAATCAAAGCTATCGAGTCATCTAATTTTCTGTAGTGAATGTGAGGAGCCTTACGCATATGGCTATTTATTCAAATAAGACGAAGCTGGAACGAACCCCGTCGGGCGAATAAAAAAGGACACTTATAATTCACGCATACATATCTAACAGACACTCTACAATAATACATGCCACAGTGGTTGCTTTTCCAATGTCGTTGTGAACTGCAGATGGCATCGTTCAGATACATTTTCCCTAGCATCTTGTCGAGAGTGCTTGAATATCTAGCGCCGTGGCGATAGTGTGCACAGAGATCTGCCTTAGTAGATATAACAAAGTTGGTTCTTGCAAATTAGTCTTAGATAATTACTCCCAATTACTGTTCACGTGAGTGCGAACTTGTATAATACCCAGAACAACAAAGTGCACTGACATAAAAGTATGTACAGCGTTTTCTCTGAAAGAGAAATGATTAAGGCATCGTTGAGTGCTCTAGTTCGTGTGTTCTAAGATCGACAGAGATCCCGGCAGTCTATTTTAAGACAGAACTATGAGGAATTTGTGATTGTCTCCGGTTATCTGCGAACAATTGCCACGTTAAAACAAATCTTTGCAATACATCGTGAATGTTCACTTCAATCGCGGAACTCTGATTTTTCAAAGTTGGCATACGTGAAGTTCCTCCAACTCATTCAGCAGTATTTGGTGTTCATATTGCTATGTGCGTTTTATGTGCGCGCTACCGCGATGCCTTCAGTCTGTTTTGCTGAAAAGCGCGAAAGCTTGGTAAAATTTTTTTTTGCATTCGGAATCCAGCAATTCTTATGAACTTTCAGAGGTAGCAAATGTAGACATGTGAGAGCGAGAACATTAAACAGGATTGGGATTGTAAGTTATTTAAGGGTAGGAAGCTAATGCGGGATTGTGCACAGAGTGAAGTAAGGAAGTAGATATGTGCTACATATAGACGCAATAACCTTGGAAGCTCGAAATGAAGATCACCAGTCGAGTGTGGTCCACTTCGGCAATGCTAATGGCAAAGCTCAGTTCTCCGATATACAGTGGTGGCAGTCGCAGATATTATGGATTTGTATGTAAGAAAGAAGTCTCTTCAGGCAACGTCGGTTTCTTGCCACATATTGGAAACAAAGTGACAATAACAAAGATATTTAATGAATGAGTTAATATATCCAACGAAAAAGTTGACAAAATACTTCGAGATAGACATGAAGCATTCACCGCTATATCATATGAATAAATGGTACTGCAAGCATGATGAATGTTGGGGCAACGTTGTCCGATGCGGTACTAACACGGCCGAATGATGGGCTAAGCACTTGTCCAGCTTCCTGTACGCAGTCCGGGAATCCAGCATTGTCTATTGGCCCGCACAGCACTTACAGCACAGCACAGACAGCAAAGCATGCATACGTGAAACATTTGCTGGAATGCTTTTCGTAACGTAAATTGTAGCTGGCTTTAAAGACAATGCGACAATATCAAGAACAAAAAAGGAAACGTAGCTTCTCTATGACATGCAGTAGTCCCAATCGTGTTATCCTGTGCCAGTATTGAAACAGGCCGGCTGTCTCGGTGACTGCCCCCTGAACCTTCTTGAGCCATATTACGCTGATCCCGGAATAAATGCGTTTAGGCAAAACAGCTCAGCACCTTTCGGGTCCATGGTACCGAGCTCTTTTACGACTCTGAATGGTTCATCATTCAGCAGACTTAGTTACCACCGCGGGCAACTCTAGGCTTGCCTCGCAAACTGCATGAGAGATGCCCTTTTTACATGGTGCCGAAGACAGCCAGACATCCGAATATATGATCGCTTTTCTTGTCACGGTGTCCTTTCTTGGTCCCTAAGGGTCCCTCGCTGCTCAGGTGCAGAAAAAGAAACACCCAGAAGCACTCGCAAGTTGACCGACAACGCCCTGCATACGAAACGAGCTGATAGTGGCGCGAACAGGGTGTCCGTGTCCAACACCGCCATCCGAAAGCACAAAGACCATCGTCAGTCTCGCTGCAATGACATCAAGCGAAAACAAAGGAGGTTCACCTGGGCGCATACACGAGCTGTTGTGGACACTGAGCAGGGAGAATGAGGAAAGAACGGGACAAGGCCATCCCCAGTGCCTCGTTTGCTTTCAGGAAGGCGAAGATGACTTCCTTCTCTGTCCTATGCTTCCAACGAACAGCACCTGTATAGAAAGCACAACGCCGTTCGTGAAAGTGATGCCACAGTTTCTTCTTCTTAGATTTTGTAGATTCATCGTCTCGGTAAGCATGCACGCATCCGCACACACACACACACACGCATACTGTGGACCCCTCTTGGGCCGAGCGATAACTTTGTAACAGGGATTACACGGTGAGAAACAGTCTTTAACAGGGATAGGCGGGCTAGTTGGTGGTCGATATTGGAATGCATCGTGTAACCGCACAAAGACAAGGGACAAAGAAGGAACACACAAGACAGGCACGGACTCCGTGCCCGTCTTGTGTGTTTCTTCTTTGTCCCGTGTTTTTGTGCGGTCACAAGAGAAACAGTAGCCGAGGAATAGAAACAGCGTACACGCGTCAACATCTTCTTAGTGCGACAACAGCAGGATGTCCAGTCGACACCTCCTCCACCATGTTATAGAAAACGTGCTTCTTATTAAGTTTTAGGTGCCGAAACAGCAGTCTGACTACGAGGCACACCGTAGTGTGAAACTCTGGAATAATTTTTAGCCACCTCGGGTTCATTAAGGTGCCCCGAAATCTAGATACACCAGCGCTACACGACACGTCGGAATGTGGCCGTCGCGGCCGCGATTCGAACCCGCAACCTCGACTTTAGCAGCGCAGCTCCATAGCCACTAAGCTGCAGCTGCGGGTCGGGTTCATTGTTCGATCGACAGTGACGGCATTGTATTGTTGTTTATCTTTATTGTGATATAGCGAGTGCAAAGATGAGAATGAAAAAGCGGCTTCTGCAGAAACCGTATTTCAACAGTACCAATAAAATATTTAATGCTTCCTTGCAAGAGCTTCAAGTAGTTAAAATGAGTTCAATAGCGCGAATTGTCACGCGTATCTTGATAATCCAGTTTCGAGGCACGTAACTTCACCTTCGTTCAGTCGAGATCATATTAAAGCGCGAGTTGCTTTCTCTGCAATGCTTACAAGCTGTAGCTCATTCCGAAAAAAAAAAGAAGAGAGGCCCCGCAGTGCTAATTTATGCGGAGCTACATTAGTCCGGCAGGAGTAGCGGCGAAAAATTATTCTCCAGAAGATGAAACCGCAAGAAATTCATTTATTTTGACGCTTGTGGGTATCCGGTGCGTTTTTTACTTAGGTTACAAAGTGGAAATAGAGAGCGAAAGTCTATTCTTCAGTAGTTGCATTTCTTCCTTCTTAATATTATTCTTCTTCTTATTTTTTCGTTCTTGCACCATCATCATCATCATCATCATCATCATCATCATCATCATCATCATCATCATCATTATTATTATTATTATTATTATTATTATTAATATTATTATTATTATTATTATTATTAAAATTCAAATTGCTGCACTTCTTCTAATTATTTAAGTATGAGAAAAATATTTGCTTGACGTGAATATATTTACATTACCGAGATTTCTCTTGCGGGACTTCCGTACTAATCACAATAAATGAATTATTTCACAACTGGCAAAACTTATAGCAACACATCGTATCAAACTCTCAAAGAAAGAGCTAAACCGTTGTTTATTAGAGAGTCGTGAATCTCAGCTAGATTACGCGACTCGTGCCTGGAAGCAGCTCTTTCACGTCTGTATGTAAGCATTAGGTCACTGCACGAACCAGTTGCAAACGTTTGGAACTGCAGAAAGACGGGCGTGATATTTTCGTACAATCTGTTGATATTCATTCGTCATATTTCCGCATTCGTTTGTCCTTCTTGCCAGAAAGCAATCATAGAGTCGTTATTTCGTTTCTTGTTTATGAACGGTTCAAGAAAGATTACGTAGGCAACAATACAGCCGCCTATGCCAGTAGCACTGTTAAAAATCTGAGGCTTCCCCTTCCGTCATTTAACCGACACAGATACACACCCACGTATGCATGTACCCACAAACACACGCATACATACGCACACACGTATACAGAGAGAATGTACAAAAAAAAGTGTTCCTGTAAAGAAAACAAATGTGCTTTGTCTTCAGAAATTTATTGTCCAAAAGCAAGTTTCCTTACGCCGTAACCTTGTCGGGCTGCATCTGTGGCCTGTTCCTGCATTGCGATCAATTTCTGCAGATAATATAGTTCACCCTCATAATCGATAGACTGTGTTTGTATGGTTCTCTCCTTGCATGTGAAGTATTTGTTACTGGTATTTACTGTAGCGCACTGTTCCATGCTCTGTGATGCCATGGAATACTGACCTATGAAACAGTGGGACATGAACTACAGGACTTCTGTTATTTGAGTCACGTGTTCACGTGCCCCCACGTGGCAATCATTGTATCTGTAAGCCTTATGGTTGAAATATTAGCTAACGTGTTTCCCTTGCTTGTGTTCTTCGTCTGCTGTGCGAGCGGCAGTTCAACAATGAATGTATCGCATCACTCATAAATATCGATTTCAGATCGATTGCAGAAATACGCTAAATAATTATCGAGCTAGGGCTCGTTCAGCTAGGAAGATTCCAAAGGCACACAAATATAAAACAAGCTTGATGGCATATATGTAGCTGTTTCTTCACCGCTGCAAGTTTTCTGAGAACATAGGGCAATTGGATGGCGCTTCTGTGGCAAGTCGTCGTACATGCTTACGCTGTTGTATATAGGCAAGAAGAGGAGCAAATACTCAAAAGATGCTTTTAAACTCTTTAAGGAACATCGCTAGGTTTTGTGAAACAGCGAAAAGTATAAACTTCAGCGAGGAAGATATATGGATGAGGGATGTGCGTATTCATTCGGTCGTATTCATTTAAACTGAATTGAGATCTCTCTTAATTCCGAAGTAATTTGTTTCAACGTGAGAGGGGATCATATGTGTAAGAAAAAAAATGTTGAACTATCGATTGCAAGAAAGGAAAGTTTCTTCGTGCTGAAAGGTTCGCCAACTTTCTTGCGTTGCCACTTCGCGACCTGTAAGGTTGGCATGCACTTCGCGTGCTTGTTTTTTTTCCCTTGCAACCGTCTGCGCGGCCAGTAACAGAATAAAAATAAAAATTTTGGTTTCGTTAACTTTTTGAAAGCGGGAACTAATGATCCACACAAAGCGCTATACCACAGTGTAAGCAAGTATAGGTACGAAGTACAAGCCAGTGAAAGTTACTTGACCGTCACCATTCTGTGTACCCGTTTTACGAAGTTCTTTTTTCTTTGCATAAAACAAACGAATAAATAAGAGCAACAACAAACATCCTGCGCAGCTTTCTTTCTTTGTTGTTGTAAACCTGTGTTGGGATTATGCCGGGTAGTGGCGATGCATTGCGGAGAGTGGGAAGTAAATTTGCTTTCTTTTTCTTCCATGTTCCCAGCCTTTTCGTGCACATGTTTGTTTGTTTATTTGGTACCTGCTTCACCATTGTAGGCACCACAGCAGGGGTTACAATTCAAGAAAAAAAATGAAATACACAATGTCGCGTTTCTAAAGCATGATAAGAATCATGAGAATTCGTACTAAATATATACCCGGCGGAAATCAATGAATTAAACAAGCAAACAAACAAACAAACAAACAAACAAACAAACAAACAAACAAACAAACAAACAAACAAACAAACAAACAAGCGAACAAAAAAGAACATTTCTTGCTGTTTACCTTTCATGTACTGGTAAGTAGCACTGAGGTCATTCTTTGCGTTTTTTCTCAGTTTCTGTTCTTTTCGATTGTTGTTCTCGCGTCGAGAAGGTCTCGTTATTTCTATGAGCGGTAAAAAATGCGGCGTGCCCCTTAAGCCGACGCGTTAATGGCTTCCGGCTGCGTGGCCTCGAATAAAGTTCCCGGTGCAAACAACATTGCAATATGAGAAAGTGCTGCGTGGAGCCATTGTAATAAGCGGTCTGAGTGTGAACGCTGAATATGGTGAAAAAAGAGGCGGGAAATGAAGCCTTATATGTGTAGAAAAAAAAGCAACGATAAAAAGGGAAAGTGCATAGCCAGGCTAACCATACATTTATGACGCGTTGCACCGGAAATCCCGGTTTGGTTTAATGACACCGGACACGTGATCATCGAAGCACTCGGTGAAGCTGCGAACGAGGTCCGCTAAATGAGTGTACTACCTTTGACGTCCATAATTCGCATTGACCATAAAAAGTTTTTTTTTCGTTTTAATTATGTGGGTCCCTTCCCTTCTCCCGATTCGTAGATGTGCACTAAATATTTTTAACTTTTTCGACAAAGAATAGGGAAAAGTATTTCTAGTCACAGCAGACAAATGTTCCCGAGGAGTTCAAAAAAAATCAAATGTTCGTGTTAAAATTAGGGGTGGGCGAATGCTCAAAGTGTCGAATACGAATTGATTATTACGCAGCAAGTATTCGTGTTCGCATTCGAAAATGAACTATTAGGCATTTTTGAATACTTAAAACTAGCAAAATAGTTCCCAATAACCACCTGTGAAGGTTTTGGAACATTTCTTCAACTGGAATACAGATGAAGAAATGACTCTCACCTGCTTGTCTCTCTTTCTACTTTCATTTCCTTGAATGCGGGGCAAGCAGCAAATTCTACACCTTTCGCAGTCAATTCCTCATTTGAGTAAAAAAAAAAACAATTCCTTCTGTATTATTTTTTTTATTGTTTTTAGGTCGGTTGGGGTCTTATGCGTGTTGCTAAAATTGCAGCCTTCCTGTTTAGCGGATCCTTCTCGCCCCTTGTTGTTTGGTACTTTGAGCCAAATTATTCAATCAATCAATCAATTTTTTTACTAGGCCTAATGACTGCATATGCGCAATGACGATGTCCCTTTTCAGACATGGTGACCGTGAATATGTGTGTGTGTGTGTTTCTTATCCACGTTCCTTTCAAGCGCAGAATACAAAAGCCCGTGAGTTAGTAAGTTCTAATCGCGGAAAAAAAAAACATCGTGTTGAACAAGACAAGTTATAGGATGCTGGCGCAGAGCTGGCTACCCACTGACACATTTATTGCGCTGGAGGCAATATAGTATATACAAGAAAGGCAATAATGCAAACAAAACAACAAACCCTAACAAATAGGAATATAGTAGGTAAAATTGGGCGAACCGCTACCGAAAAAAAAAATGACGACGGGCGAAAAGATACGAAATTTAACTGAACGCTCTCGCACTGGGCTGAGGAACGCCAATTACACATGCGGAACCTTTCCTGTGTATTTCCAGGGCATCGAGTGAGTGAACGAGTGAAAAACTTTATTGAGCTGTAGATTCGCTGGTCTTCTGCGGTCTTCAGATGGCTTCGTCCATCTTCGTGCACAACGGTCGGTTGCCCTTAGTCCAGGGCTCCGCTGGATGCTGCTGCCAGCTGTGCTCGCCGAATCAGACCTTCTTGGTCGACCCGGTGATCGCTGAAGAGCACTCCCATCGACCATTTCTCCAGCTTGCTGAGCGCGATATATGTTCGTAATGCGCGTTTCAGGGGAAGATTACGTGAGATACCATAAATATTTTACTGAGTTCCTTTTTTGTGTGTTTCTGTGTGTTTGTGCCATCGGACATAGCATACGAAACATGAGTGCGAGAGAGAGAGAGAGAGAGAGATAGATAGATAGAGAGAGAGAGAGAGAGAGAGAGAGAGAGAGAGAAAGGCAAAGGAAAGACAGGGAGGATGAGTGCGAGAACATGACGACTGGAGTAGCGGGACGAAATGTACTAGTACGATTCGCACCTTTCTCAGTTATTACATGAAATCAATGAGATCTATGCACTCATTTAGCCTAAATCCTAAAGCTTCGTGAATGCAAGAGTGTCGCCGGACTTGTTAATTTCACTGATAAATTTGTTTAGCATCTGAAAGAAATGCTGCAGCGCACTGCAGGATATTGAGCCTAAGCGCTTCCTCAACATTCAACAAGCACGCAAATTTCGGTGTACAGGCTTTTGTTTGTTTGTTTTTTGCATTTAAACCACACCAGAGCTGCATTGAAGCACACTTAAGAATCGAACTCCCGACCTTCTGCTAAGGACTGATAAGTTAAATAGCCAGTGTGATACGTCTTAATCCATAGATATCTATGCGTTCTTTTTTAAGTTGTTCTGGATGGTTAACCCCGCTTAAGTTATTAAATTAGCCACGAAAAACTTCTCTTTGTCACCCGCCGTGGTTGCTTACTGGCTGTGGTGTCGGGCTGCTAAGCACGAGGTCGCGGCATCAAATCCCGGCCATGGCAGCCGCATTTGGATGGGGGCGAAATGCGAAAACACCTGTGCACTTAAATTTACATGCACGTTAACAAAACCCAGGTGGTCGAAATTTTCGGAGTCCCCCACTATGGCGTGCCTCATAATCAGATCGTGGTTTGGCATGTACAACTCGATAATTTAGTTTTTTAATTTTTCTCTTTGTTCGTTTTCTTCCTATAATGCGTTCGCGAAACCCACCTATGCAACGGAAGATAAAAAAAAGTCAAGTGGTTTGTATTTTCAGGCAAATAAAGTCAGTTCACTTCGGCTAAACTAATCAGCACGCGAAAACCAAAACGTGTGACAGAAAAGACTACAACAATCATATAATAAAAGCGCTTCGCGCTCATTAAAGCTGGTATAGACATTCGTTCCACGTCGGGCTTACTGGCTTCTCGGCTACCACCCGAGCTACAACGTCAAATGCTCAGATAGGACGTCATCTTTCAGTATAATGAGGGCTTATAGGCCACGCGAATGCATCGCTCTCTTCATTTCTGAAATTTCTATAAAAGCTCTTCATTTCTGTACGAGCTAAAACAATTTTCTGTGAAGTGTGCATGTTTCCTATGAACGGCTCAAAGATTGGAGGCACACCAATTTTTCGTCTATATATCTCCGTAGACATTTTGCAGCAAGCCGTAAGTAAGTCTATTGGTAAGAATACATCAAAGGAATCCGATGTCCTAACGATTTTCTCGTATGAATTGCGGCAGACTTTATACAGTCGAAACGACTAGCCTATTACCATAAAGCAGTCTGCAAGAAAATGAAAGTTAATCTATTGACAGTTTAAAGTCCGTTTATGAGGGTTCTTCTAATGCACCGTACATTTGACAAAAGATTCCGTAAGCGTCCCTCAGGGAATATCTCTTGGCTACAACAAAATTGAGCATACCTTTTGTTGTAGAAATATGCCCACGTGACTTACATATTTTTCTGGCATCCACCATCGACCACACTAAGAAATTGCTGGCTAGTGACAGAAACTAGGGATGCTTTATTTCTTCATTTGAGCCGTCTAAACTCAATCCTATTTTTTCCCCTACAAGACTACATTACCGAAATGCAAAGTTATGGCTTCGGTTTGCGCTTAGTCTGCAGTTCAAGACTGTAGAAATGTCATGTACACGATTGCATTCAAATAGGAGTTCAACATATCCTACATAACCTTTAATATGATAAAAACATACGCATAGTACATGCAACAAATAGAGAAATTTACAATACACAAGGTACTTTTCTTAATTGCTTAAAGTAAAGCAGCAAGGTCCGGAACTTGAAATCAGATACCTCTCAAGCAGATCCTTAAATAAATGGTGGTACATCTCTACTCTATAGATGATTGGTGACTTTATTGCTATTGGCAAGCTATGTTATGGTTCGTGGGTTACTGTTGGGGTTGTGTTTTATATAGTGGCTATGATGAGAGGCGGCACATACCTAGCCAGACCTAGCCAGTGACGCAAGTTGGCATCAAGAGACAAAAGGGCCGAAAAGTCATGGAGGTTAGCCAGTGTAAGTACCGGCTGGCTACCCTCTGCTGGGGAGAGAGGTGAAAGGAATAAAAGGAAGTTTATTGCAAAGCGGCGCATTCCCACAGTTGCATACCCAGTGCTCCCAACTTTGCGTGAAAGAAGTTCATTGAAGAGTACCACACACCCAGAGTTACAAAACCAGTGACCCAACCTGGCGTAACATAGATCCATTGCACATTGACTCATACCCATTGGAAGATAATCGGTGACACGACAGAGAGATTCCCCCGACAGAACTACATACCTAGAGTTACTTAACCAGAGCCTTGAGTTCGCCCGACGATTGGTTTGGTATCCAGTTCCCCCAGCACAGCAGCTCGCTGCTCTGCCTATAAGAACATGTACTGCTGGATGGAAAGAGGTGGGGCGTGCAAACAGATACATAATACATGAAGAAATGCCGCTAACCGGGTAACTGCAAGAGGAATGCTAACAGCATTAAAGCATCTCAGCCGCTGCTTCAGGCGTTTTTTCCTCTCCTAATAGTGGGCCAAGTCCGTACTGGATCACTCCTGAGGTATCTCAGCTGCTCGTAAAAGCAAACAGGCACAGAAGTAATTCTTAAAGCAACACGATGAATCGACTACAAGGCGCCGACTTTGTAGAAAAGAATGAAGGCTGCCCGAGGGTGGTATAAGTTCCTCTCATGGATTAAAGACTCTAGAAGGTAGTAGTAGGTTAGTGAAAAAAAAAAGAAATAGAGGAGAGTAGAACATTTCGAAAACATAGTGCACGCACCCTACCAAAGAAAGGAAGGCAAGGACAGTTCATATGGTAAGGAACACCTGAGAGAATTTCCCTTGTGGATGCGTCAATGCACTGCTGCTACAAACGGAGAGCGGCGCGGAGAGGCCCAGGGGGATTCGGGCAACTGGAAGGAAAGAACAAGAAAAGAAAAGAACGTGTGCATATGCCCCTATACAGCCACAAGTATCTCCTGAAAGGAACAGGGAAAGTTGTTTCTCATGTTTGTCATGTCAGTTATTTCTCATGTTTGTCGTGATTCTTGGTTGAAGGGGACATCTGTTGGGCCAGCTCCGTCGGTAATAGCTTGGCTGCGCGCTTCGTTGCTTTCCTGTTGGCTCCGTGTACGCGTCAACTGCGCTGCGGAGAACTACAACGGCTGGGCATTGCGATCAACATTCTTTTGCCCGGTTCGCTCCATTACAAAATTTCTAGTGCATTCAGGCCTGCATATTCTGAGGGATGAGAACTCGACCTTGGTTAGTTTCACCTTCTTAGTTCTGTATGCTTTCGAAGTAGTCCCGTTTGGTTCGCCTGGTGATTGCTTTCTGCAAACGCGAACGACTTCTTCCCGGTTCGTCTGCCAACCTCCATGGTGGCCCTCCTGCTTGTTTTTGAGCTTTCAGTGGTATATAAATGCAAAGACATGCAAATGAGATGCACGCTTCATCCCGGAAGTCGTGAAGGCGAGTTCATTCCGCATTTGAACGCTTCGGGCAACTGATAATGACTGCCCAGTTTACAAGTCCATGAGAATCCTTCAGGCCAGTGCAGTAAGTAGTCTCTCCTTATGGTAAGTCTTTCCAAAGTTAAATGTTCAGAAATTTGTTTTATGTTTCAGTCTTCTGTTAGGCGACTTCTCGTGTTCCTTATAATGATCATTCCTTTGATATTGGTTGGAAGGCAACTTCTCATGCTCCTTGTAATGACTGTTTCTTTGATTTCGGTAGGAGTTTGCCTACTCTATATTTCAGTTTTCCCCAACTAGGCAGGCATCTGCCGAATGTTTACCTATGATTCTATACGTCGAGATTTGGGTGAGCTGACCACGAAGCTTGCTAAAACAAAGGCAATCCTGGTACATTCAGTAGACACCGGGTAACATCAATCGATCATCAGGAATACTTCGCGCCGTTTACTCTCAAGGTCTACGAAAAGTGTCGGCGCGCCTTCCTGCGCGTTTGTCAAAGCGTCAAAAACGCATATAGGCACTGATACGCCTCCGGTCATATTTTAGCCACGAAGGAGGAGCCAGTCGGGCTCCGAAAGGTCTGTTCTTTAAAATAAATTTTTGTTGTCTGCCTTCTGTTTCGTTGAATCTTTCTCATGATATTCTAACGTTTGAATTTTTGTTGCCGCCTTTCCAGCAACACACCGTCACTAAGGGAAGCGACAGACATTGCGTGACGAAATGAAAAAACCCGTAAATTGGAAACGCCAAAATCATGGTCATGTAGCATAGAATTGTTTGACTCTATGATAAATCTAGCGAATGCATTTTCAAATATTGTGCAAGTTGCAATTAATTTACAGCTGAAGAGCAACAGAAAATTAAAGAAATGATAAGAAAATGCAAAACCAGAATCGATCACCAACACAGAGAAGCGTTGACACAGCTGCACAGTGAAGCCTGTAATGGACAACCAAGAACAAGCCATACATACCGGAAAATCTATGCGCAAATATATTCCCCATAAGTTTTCCGGAAAATATAATTTTGTCTAGAAAGATGCCACGTTAGCAAAGTTACTATTCATTTCCCTTTTTCCTCGGAAGACTTGTATGTCCTTTGTGTTGTTGATCGGCCGTAACGGGTGAGGAGAACAGAGACGTCCAGAAATGGTGGCGAAAAAATTTATAATCCCCTTGCTCGCGGCATTAGCTCAGTAGTATACATATTTAGCCAAGAGCGTTATCTGTTTAATCGTGCTCAAGAAGACGCGAATAAACCTTTGCGACGAGAAAGCATACTCCATCTTTATATGTCTCATAAAAACAGTAAATCACTTCTTTCTTTCCCGCCCTGTTTCACGCCCATGTTACTTTAGTTGATTTACTTTTCACCGGATTCAGTACGTAACAAAACCTACATATGTGGCAAATGAAAATGATATAAAAAGGAGCATTTCAGTAGCTTCCCAAGCTCCACTGTCCCACAAAGCAAAAAACGCAGAACGCAAACGATATAGCATTGTTCACATAGCGTGAAGCATGTTTTGCAAAGAATAGTTCGCATTGGACAAACAGAATAAGTACAATTTGAGACTTCCAAATAGAGATACGGAAGATAAGCTGAGACAACTGGATGGTTTGAAGTTTCCATAGGTCGAGCTAATAAGCAAACAAACAAACAAACAAACATACAAACATACAAATAAATAAATAAATAAATAAATAAATAAATAAATAAATAAATAAATAAAATGTATGCGAAGAAGCAGCTTAGATACTGCTATGTCTTTAGCACATGGACGTATACATAAAACAAGAAAATAACTCTGTTTCTGACAGTTTCACTTTTGCAGTCGGCATCGCATTCCACTTGTGTACAAAAGCGTTGCGAAAGATAAAAAAGACTTTGTAGAAGATAGAAGTTCAAAACGAAGTCTCTCTCGCTTTTTTCGTTTTTGTGCGAGCTTGTTTTACGAGCGCACGTGCAAGCATCACGCCTTCTTCTGCATGCTCGGGCTCACTCCCACGACATTTCTGAGTTCACCAAGAGCTCTGGTAGTCCACGCCAGCTTGCTGAAGTATACTACCTTCCTTGCCATGCTGTTATAGGGCACGAATTGCTAAGTCGAATCTACCGTCTGTTTATCTGCTAGCACGATGAGAATCTAATTTTAACCATTTACCTATCGTTCAACACTGTGGAGCTGGCATCACCTAACCAAAGGCGTGAACAAATGGCTTATGTATGGTTAAAATAGTTTTCTCTTTGCTGTTTGTTTAAACTGTCGTGGCTTTTATTATAGAAAAGGTAAAAAGATGGAGAAAAATTAAGAGGTGAATGGAGCAGACAGGTTCACCAAGGTAACTGACCGACAGGCTACAGATACAGTATACAGTATAACAATATAAAGTATACAACACTACGAACAAAACGTTACAGCACGCAGTGAGGTAAATGTTTGACCCTTGTTTAGCGGTCAGATGAATTGACTGCCGAATTACGTTAGCGTAATTCGGTGAATTACGATAGCGTAAAAATCAACCTGTGCCGAGCAGCGTGCGATACGAATAGACTAGATTAGGACTAAAAACGTCATCCCATTAAGGAGCCCCTGAACAACGCCGCTTCGAACGGCTTCGCGAAAAGTGCATTACTGTCACTTCTGTAGTCAAAAGTAGTATTGAAAGTTCGAAGCTCATGGGGACAAAATAAAACAGTTGCACTGAAACTCGTCGTATGCAACAAAGGCTGCGAGGAAGCAACTTTATTATTCGCTCTACCTTAGTGGCAGTGCTATCGAGCGAGCCAGCCGTAAAATTGTTCCATGTAGGAGTCGTAGAGAAATCACCGTAACGCGTATCACCGCTCAAAAAAGTAAAAAAAAAGTCAGGCTGGTTTCCCCGGGAACGGCGTGAAGAACTGGTTGTAAAATACCCTCCAGGCCATTAATCTGCTATTTCGACACTCTGAAAGATGACGAACTCGGATCGATATTTCGCTATGACAAACATAGTTTTGCGATTATAACTTAGGAGACACTAAGTAGGACAAAATGGCACGTCGTGAACATATGGCAGCGCATGGAACCAGAAAAGAAATAAATAAGTAGTAAACTAGGGCACAGTTACGGCGGCAGTTAGCCAGCACAGTCGAAGTAAGTGTGCGCCAGTAAAAAATCTCGCCAGTACTGCCTGTGCTAAAGCGAGATTGCCTACAAGTTAAAACGTCACTTGCTGTGATGCTTAGCTTATGCAAGGTGCAAGCCAGCCTCGAGTAATCGTGGCATTGGTGATACAAAGGGATCCTTTTGTTTTGGAGCACAAAATGGAGCTGTAGGGGAGTTCCTTTCCGCGAAAGAAAAATCGAATTGTCCTGTGATAAATGGCGCCTGTTTTATCAGTGTTTTTACCAGACGTTGGTTCTAACGGTCGCAGGGACCCGAACCGGATAAAGTAAATAATGGGCCGAGGGAAAGCGACCGACCGGTACACATCCCCACTTTGACATCTTGGCACGGGCTCCGCCTGGTACCCTAGTGCGGGATATCGAAACTGTCGAGCGAGAATTGATTATAGCGGATCTACCTGCGACATGTAGGCAAATAATAAGGACCTCCGTTCGGTGTTCCTCCTGGTACTCCATATTTCACAGCGAGGATGCAATTTTTCAAGAGGTCCAGTTGTCGACAAGCAAGCGACGCGTTCTTTCAAGCACCCGTGCCACAACTTCATCAGTTTTGGTGCATCCCCGCAAGTGCTTACCTTAGCGTATGCGCTACGGCGCTTGTTCAGATTTCTTTTTTTTCTTCTGTCTCTCTCGATGACATAAGTTTAGTTAATCGTTTCTCTAAAGATCAGCAGAAATAAACTACCCAGTTAAGCCTAAACTAGCGATATACCCGTCCTGCTAAGATTTTCGAAAGGAAGCTTCTCCAAGACGCACGACTGAAAGAAGTTGTCGTGGAACTTGCCACGCCGTCTTTTTCGAAAACAAGCGAGAGGCGTTGGCAAGCGGGTCATTGCACTTCAACACATGATTTCTCCTTCTAATAAGAAGGCAATGCCGACTACGAATTTGAGAACTATGGCACAACGATCGTGCGGGATGGTAATCTTGCGTCTACGTCCTTGTCTTCAGAACTCATCCCATGCATTCAAACGTCACACATCTTTCATACTCAGACAGCCGTATACGATCGACATAGTATAGGAGGATTATGTAAGCCACAGGAGGATCTGTAGCGTTCCAGAGATGCATACTCGCCTTCGAGACGAGTTTCACAATACCACCGCTGCTGCGAAGCATGCCGGTAGTAAGTCCTTCGCGGGCTGAAGCGCAACCATGGTAACAAGTTTGTGCCGTTTGTACCGTGACAGACCCGTTTGGCTCTCGCTATCGAAATTCACTGAGGGGATAGCAAAAGTGTTCTATAGCGTGAGTGACGTAGAGCAAAAACATACCCTGCTTTCCCCTCAGATTCACTGGAAAAATCTAGAGTGACACTGTCCTCGACAATCCCCCAAATGTTTCCCGGAATAAAAGTACAGCGGCATACTGCCAGCAGGTCACTGACGGGTCTGATGCGCGTGCGTTCTTGATGGCGTAAGGTCAGTTTGTCATGCTGCGTCAGCGTGTTTCATTGCAATGCGTGTTGGGCTACAAGAAAATGTGGGGCCACTGAGTTAAACGTGATGTGAGCATGTTCCCCGTCACTGACGATGTCTAGAGCGATAAAGAAGACTAGACACAGAGGAACGTACAAGGTGCTTCCCACATACGCTGGCCAGTCGAGTTCTAGTACCCTACAACTACAACTACAAACACTACTACTACTACTACTACTACTACTACTACTACTACTACTACTACTACTACCACCACTACTACTACGATTATGACGTTCTAGTAAAGCTTACCACTGAGTCTTCAAATAGATGCATCTGAGGAAGTTCACTCAGAGACGAAATACACGCTCCTGAAAATCCAGTGTCGCTGTTGGATGACTAAGCCACTGTGGAGCGCGTTCGGTTTTCGGAGAATTCGGGAAAAGCTAGAAACTACCAATACACCCTACGAACATTTGCGTATAGCCTCATTTTTCCTCCTGTAGATGGAAGTATGGATCAGGCAGCCAACGCGGGCGGCTTACATTCTACTGAATATTAAGACTAATAAGTGTAGGACAGCAGGTCTTGTAATGCATCTAATACATAACTTGTGCACCCACAGAGCAAGAGAACGGGTGTTAAATAAAAAAAACGCAGTCGATGATGGCAGAATATAAATTGATTCTATTAGATTATGAAATCGGCAGGCAGTGAACGGAAATGGCTGGCGCAAGACATGAGTGACTAAGACGTCGTTGGGAGAGGCCTCCTTTCACCTGTGAATATAACGGCGCTGGTGGTTATATTACAAAAGATTTACGAATGTGGTTGACGGGCCAACGTATTACTTTCTGCATTAAATGATCCTGCAAGGTTACGTTCTTTGTGAGCTTTTTGTCCACGTACTTGTTCGGACTAGTTGATTATCAAGCAAATCTTTCTTTCTTTTAAAAAATTGGGCATGGGTTGCCACGTTGAATAATCTGCGTATGAGACTACATGAAAGTTTGGAACTCTCTTTTTTGATGATGTTGTGAGAGTCGCTTATAAAATGCGATGTGTATTAGTCATTTCTCATAGGTGTCAGTTTTGTCGCATGAAAAAGTGTGTTGTCACGGGAAATTATTGTTGATTGGCATATTATTCTTTAGGTTAAATAGTTATTGTAGGTTTGCGCTGTTTAAAATTCCAAATAAACAGGGATGCTTCAAGTATCTACGCCGAATATATAAAAAAACTATTACGTTGCAGGCTTTGTTTCTTTGTCACTAACTCGGAAATGCATACAAAAGGTACTGACCTTAGTAAATTGAGGCCTTGATAACAGCGTGGCATTAATTCTTGCGTCGTTTAATGGCGAGAATTGCTTTGCGTTGTTCAGAATGCGAATACTATCATAGAGGGGGAATGAAGGTATTCAACGATAACTTAATATTTTATTTGTGCAGCCTGTCCGGCCGTATTTTTTCTATCCTGCACTATGCTAAGAATAGTTTTTTTCTTCACCCTACAGGCCGAGGGTGATCGTTGCATAAGCGCACTAACTATAGGAAATTTTGTTCTGCAATTCGTGGACATGTTTTACGATGCATCATTTTGGGAATTGCCAGAACAATACCAGTTTACTCCGTGTGTAGCTTACAATTATGACTGATATCGAAGAGGAAACGCACTAAGAAGAGCATTCATAGAAAAAAACTGAAACGTAGGTTAATGGGTCGGTGACGTATATCGGTATGCATCGCTAAAGGGATTCGCGAACTAATCAATAGCCAATTGTGATCAAACGTTATCTGGTAACTAATGCATTCGCAGTTCGTTGAGCGCACTCGCAAAACTTCAAAGGTGAAGCCAGTACGATATTTTTATTTTGAGGCCTTCCATAGACTACGCGAAATGAATTTACGGATACTCGTCCGCTCGTTATGTTTAGCAATGTCACTTTCAAAGTAATGCTTTATTTTTGTTTTCTAACTCAGCCGCTGTGAGGAAAATGTAGGCTGTCGGTCAAAATAGTCTCGCATGTATTCCTTGCAGTTTATCAATCAGTCAATTGTTCGATCGATCGATCGATCGATTGACTTATTGACTCCCATTGACTTATTGACTTCCAGCTTGGCCTTCCAGCGGCTGCCGAAAAAAAAAAAAGGACTGTCGGTGCCGGTCAGCCGTAAAAGGAAAAAAAAAATACCTAGATTTGGTTTCCGTTCCCTGTCTGTTCAAGTTCGCGCCTGTACCACTGGCCGCATTACGTAGTAGGATAAGCAGAACTTTTCTAGAAGAATGTCAAAAATCTATTAGGATGACTTAAGAACTAAAAATGAGACGCGCTTATGGGTAGAGCTGTAATTATTGCTTTAAAGGAAGCGTTCATAAGCTGTATTTCAAAAGTTTAAATTGAGGTTCAGTGCTTCTTTGAAATGTCGTCCGAAAACATTAAACCATGGGGAAAATATTTGGAGAATATGCGCCTAGACATAAAAGAAAATCTTACGGAAACATTGTGCCGCTTATGTTGCTGACATGGAGTCCGGTACAACGACAATACAGGGTTGCATTTTTTTAGAACACTCGGTTCTAAAAGTGAATCAATGATATGAGCTGAAATAGCTCTTTTACTTCTGTAAAAAAATCAAGCTCGGTCCTTCTAAATATATTGAATTGCACTCGAGTAGTAATGTGCCTTCCAGATGAAGGTACGAACATTACAATATTCCGCTTGTGCGGACCAAATGCGGAACCCAAATGAACTTAAAACTTATACACTTACGAAGAAATTAAGAAAATCTCCTTGAAACAACTGTGAATTCCCCCCCGGCAGAGCAAATATACCTTTGGTATAGTTTCAAAGAGAGGAGGATCCTATAGAAAGAATATTCAAAATGGAAAAGTTTAAACCAAGTTGTCGAAACCTTGATTGTAAACTCTTTTTTTTCCTAATGAGGAGAAACGGTGGCAGAGTATGGAAAAAAATTATCGATAGTTTATTCCGCACGCTTTGGGAACACATAGGGGAGGGCGGCAGACATGCCTTGTGAAAACCAAAGTTTAATACTGGTTACCGCGACCTAACCATGTAAAAGTTACTTCAGTTTTTCTAGCGCGAAAGGAATTTTTCTGCTAAGGGAATAGAGGAAGTGTCGATATCGATATTCTGCTTTCTTCCGTGGTTTCGCTTTCTTCGTTTGGAAGCATATTTGGTAATACAGTGGCCTTTCACTCTTTTGATATTGTGTCCCAGGTGTACGAGCTTGTCCATGTGAGCCTGTTTCTTATTCTCGTGGGAAAAGAAAAAGAAAAGCCCGTCTGTCCGAATCTGTAGTACAGGAACAAACACGTACACTTTGTGCGTATGTATTGTCCGTTTGCACTGAATTCTCTTAGACCATATTTACGTAGAAAACTCCGGGGACACCTAAGCCCTTCTTACGAGTTGTGAATGCGAAAGCATTGATGTCCAGTTGAAGGCCGCTGAGCGGTCCTTCGAGTTATGAACTCCTCGCGGGCACGCGACGTCGTTGAGACGCTAGGCGCGCGAGAGAGAGAGACAGAGGAAAGGGGAAAGGCAGGGAGGTTAACCAGAGGGGGAGATCCGGTTTGCTACCCTACGCTGGGGAGAGAGCGGAGGGAAACGCTAGGCGCGTTTTCATTTGTCTTTATCGAGGCGTATTCAGAACGCTAGGCGAAAGAGAGAGAGAGATGCAAATGAAAGGAAGGCAGGGAGGTTAACCAGACTTAAAACGTCCGGTTTGCTACCCTGCACTAGGGGAAGGGAAAGGGGAAGTAAAGATGGAAAGAAGAGCGTGACTAAAATGAAAGCCCGAGGAAAAAAATATGAGAAGGGACGAAATGGGGTCATTATAGTCTTTCTAATAGGCCACTGTCACGTAGAAAAGTCAACAGAGCCTTGACCGACTTTTGCTGCGACGACAGTTCACGTCGGCATTCCAAAACTGACTGTTCTGAAAGGGGCCTGTTGTCAAGGCGTGCCGACGCGGTCGCTAGTGACAGCCGGTGCGCGCTGTATCGAGGACAGTGGCAAAGCACGTGTTCGATAGTCTCTTCGCCGCCGCAGTGTCTGCAAGCCGCGCTGTCATCCATACAGACTCGGAAGGCGAAGGATCTTGTGTAGGCGAAAGCTTGCGCGGAGAAGTAACGGGCGGATAACGCCAGGCTTCCGAGAGCCAGAGCGAGATGTGACGTGGCGTCGTGGCGATGCCCTCTCCCCTCACGCGACACCACGCGCGCTACAGCTACAGCAGCTGTTCCCTTTCAGCCGCTCGGCTCCGTGGACGCGCAGCTCGTGACGTGACGTCGCAGCCAATGTCAATGCAATTTTAGGTGCCGTTTCGCTGCTACGGACAACAGACGGCCAGTTTATCGCTTCAGTGGGCCATTTGACGCTCTTTCGCAGAAAAACATTATTGCATATTGTATGCCAATCCGAGCGATTCTTGCAACAAACACAGCTAAAGTGAATACGAAGGTATTCGCATCTTTGGGTAGGGCAAGGGTCTTCGTTTTGCTACTGGTCGCAACTTACCCGAACGTTTGCTAAACAACTAAATTCGGTGCAAGTGTTTCACTATACCATAGCCTTTTCAAAAACTTTAGCCACGCCCAACTTGGTAGCTTTACATTACCCGTTACATCCGACGCATGTTCCTGCACGTGTGTTGTGTCGGCGCTATACCCACGTCGGCTGCGGCTTATCGGCGATGCCCTACAGTCTTGCGGCCACTACGAGGCGCCTACTGAGGTTTCATTGCTCGCTGTTGTTCTAGTGGCAGTTGACAGAGACCACGTGTCACTGTAACATCGTCGCTCGCCGCCGGGACGGGGCCATCATGCGTGTGCTTGCCAGGAAACCTTCATTGGCGATTATGTACGCCCACAGCGCTTGAGCAAATGTCTGTGTGAGGGCTCCCTAGTATTTGTACGTCTTCATATAGCAACGAGCTGTGGAAAGAAGAATGATGGGTGTAACGTTAAGGGATAAGAAAGAGCAGATTCGGTGAGGGAACAAACGCGGGTAAATGACATCTTAGTTGAAATAAAAAAAAAATGGGCATGGGCCGGATCTGTAATGATGAGGGAAGATAACCGATGGTCATTAAGGGTTACGAACTGGATTTCAAGGGAAGGGAAGCGTAGCAGGGGGCGGCAGAAAGTTAGGTGGACGGATGACATTAAGACGTTTGCAGGGACAACATGGCCACAATTAGTACATGACCGGGGTAGTTGGAGAAGTATGGGAGAGCCCTTTGCCCTGCAGTGGGCGTAACTAGGTTGATGATGATGATATAGCTTTCCATTAAATCTAGTTGAACGATACTCCGGCGCTTGTGCCTTGGGAGCGGCAAGCGTAGGAATGACGGTGAGTGGATTGATTTTTGCCCATACTTCGTGCTGCTGGCGTGGACCGGCTCTGTCACCTTCCGGATCATCTTCAGGAAATCATCGACCGCTTTCAAAATTGACCGTCTTCGGCAAGCTTATGTCCTAAAACCGCAACAATTCGCATTCAATTACACATTTACGCGGAGCCTTAAGTCTTCCCGCATTTGGAAGAGCACAGTTTCTTCAAAATTGGAGTCAGGAAGAGCGGACACGTCGTAGTAAGTAAAGCCGCATGAGCATCGCGAGCCACAAGTACGACGACCAGTTTAATGTGCAAGCCTTCGTTCTCGTAGTAGCTGGACCATCGCAGCGTCTCTAGTAATTTTAGTAGGGAGCTCTATGCACTACCCGTCGTCGGTTTTCAGCGCCGCCGCACGAGATCCACTGTGAAAATTACGTGTAATTTTTCTAACCTTCTGTGTAACTTCTGTGAAGCTTCGCTGTAAGCAACAACAACAACAAAAGAAACGACGGTTCGACACGCGCATGCTCGTTAGAAGAGATACCGATGGAAGCTTTATTACAATTCGCAAACGTATGTTTAGAATACCGCGTCGTCAGATCTTCAACACGAAACTCAAACTGATCTTAACCAGAAGGCGCATACGCGTCAAATGTACACAAATATATTCGTCAGCTTAGACACCACCAAGAAGCTCGCAATTTCACCCGAGAGGCGAAGCTCTTATTACCACAGCAAAGTATTACATAGCTGCACAAATTAAGGTTCTAGATTTATCGGCCGTGTAATTGTACACAACATTCGCCCTGTAATTGAATTAGCATGGTGTCACGCACGCACGGGCAGGCACCAACCAATCTCCCTCCGTAACGGCGAGCACTCGCTGTCATAATACTGTAACTGCCACTGCCAGCCACTGTCAAACAATGACCAGCGCTTATGGTAGAAACGGCGGGCTCTTTAGATTACACTTGAGGTAAATTCAGAAACAATTCGGACGTTCTCCGAATTTTTTTTTCCTCTCGGGGGTTCTTTAATGTGCGCCGAAGTTTACACGAGCGTTTTCGAATTTCGGTTTCATCAAAATGAGGCCTCCGCGGACGACATCGAACCCGCTAACTCGAGCTTAAAGCAGCAGAAAGCCGTAGCCACTAAGCTACCGCGGTGGTTGTGGTTTGATTTGAAATAACCCTCTCAAGATGATAGTTAAAGTTAATGCGATTAGCACTGAAGCACTGTAGGGACACACCGTATTGCGCCACCGCCAACACCGCGTCACGTGTGGAACGTGTTCTGCAATCGGGCTCCTGTCGATCGCGCTTGAATGGATGGATGGATGAATGGATAGATGGATGGGTGGATGTTATGAGCGTCCCCTTTGGAACGGGGCGGTGGGTTGCTCCACCAAGCTCTTGCTATTAAGCTGCCTAAAGGTAAATAATGGGGTTTTACGTGCCAAAACCACTTTCTGATTGTGAAGCACGCCGTAGTGGTTGACTCCGGAAATTTAGACCACCTGGGGTTCTTTAACGTGCACCTAAATCTAAGTACACGGCTATTGTCACATTTTGCCCCCATCGAAATGCGACCGCCGTCGCCGGGATTCGATCCCGCGACCTCGTGCTCAGCAGCCTAACACCATAGCCACTGAGCAACCACGGCGGGTGCTGCCTAAAGTCCTACCTAGGTTAAACAATAAAAAAAACACTATGGACTCCCACAACCAAATTTTGTGATCCCCCTATTGCGAACTGTGCTGTACGTCTCCGTTTTCTATCGTTTCCCTACTTTTATTCCACCAATCCTCTAATGGCATCTTACTAATGCCTATTGCGAACATGTTTACTTTACCACTGCTTTCGCTTAACCCAAGGGCTTCAAGGAGGCCAGTGATGCCTACGGCGTACAGTTCCCTCTGGGCGTGCAGCGATCTCTAGCGGCGATACCGCGTTAGAAAAGAGTGTCTCAACAAATGTTACGTGGGTTGGATTGCGGCCAGGCACAGCAAAAGAAAATATTGAAGATTTTGTTTTTCTTTATTGTAGAGCGGCACATATCCATGAGGCAGCACCCAGCGTCACAAACCGGTGACGAAAGTGGGCGTGAAAAAAAGTTAAGTCCGGCACATAACGAGTCGCACGCACCACGTGACCACGCTTTGGCTGAAAATAAAAAAAAATCTAGGGATCGGCGTAGGTACGAGTAAGTCCTAAAGTGCAGAGGTCCTGAGAATGCTAATCCTATGAAATTTAGATTGCAGGGCAAACAGATCCTACGCACTTGCTGTCTATTCGGTTGGAGATGTACGCAAGGTAGCGTTTATTTCGCAATCATTAATTAAAATGCAAAGCAAATTAGGGGCCTCGAACGCGGGTCGCGCTCAGTTTAGATTTGATATGAACCGCTATAACGCATGCCGGCCTGCAAGCTTCCACACTTACATGGTCAATGTAAGATATCGAAATTCCTAAAGAACTGCATGGAATGTGAAAACAACAGAAGCGCCAATGACTACAGCGGTGATAATCAGTGTTAAACGAAACTTCACTAAGCTTTTTTCCAGAAATTGAAAATGAGGTTCGATGCTTCCTTCGGAATACCGCCTCGCGGTTTTTAGCAAAGGAAAATACTCGATGGTTAAAGGGCCAATTTTAAGACAAGGTTTTAAGCGAACCTTGTGCCACGGTTGATGTTGAGACGAAATAGTCTCACATTGGGATAGGCGAACATTTGGCTCCGTCTGCAGAAGTTGTGCTGTAGTGCCATTTTCATTAGTTTATAATTTCATTATTTCACTTATTAAGCACGGCACAGTGCTTCACCCTGTGTTGTCCTTGGTGTGTCTGCTTGCTGGCTTCTTATGATTTGATTATTAAAATTCGCGCCCCTCGGTTATCTCCCTTCCTTCTCGTTCATTCCCCTATTCGGTTTTTGTATGCGTGATTGACAGTTCCCGTGCGAGCGCTCCGCAGGTTGCTAAGCGTGTGATTTTGCGCTTCTCACGCGTACGCGGCTGGCTCACGCTCGCACAACACCGAACCACGGCATGCAGTCTTGCCTTCACGCTTACCTGAAGTAATGTCACGCTTATTTTGGGTCCCGCGGAGCTTGAAACGTCATTCACGCCTCATTTACAGCATGTCACGCTTAGGGTTACAGTAAGCGTGAGATTAGGCGTGAAAGCTTAGTGCAAGCTGCGTTGCTCCCTCTTTGATGACTGACATTTGAAAGCGACCACACCGTCGTTGCCTGTCACCGCTGTCGCAGAAAAATTGTTGCGAGAGTCCTTTTTATAGCTTCGCTGTGAAAAAACTGTCTACCCACTTCTGTTCGCCACACCTGGTACAGAAATCAAACAGAAAAGAGAGTCACGCTTAATCGTTCCAGGCAGGAACGTGTAAGCGAACGTGTAAGGAACGCATACACGCCGGCACCAAATTTAGCCTACCACAAAGTGCTTTTGAAAACGCGCGCCTACGTCTCACAAGTGACGGTCTCCCAATCGCCGCCGCTCGGTCTGAGCGGCCTGTTCAGCGGCCATTCGCTTGGCGTGCCGCTGTTCTTCGGCCGCGCGTATTTCGTCAGCCCGTTGCTTCGCCTCCTGCCTGGCTGCTTCAGTGGGCACCGCGCACATCTGTATAGCCTCCGCAGAGCCTCTGCACTTTGACGCTCCTCTTGCGCACGATACTTTCGAGGGCACATTGTTGTGTCGGCAAGTAGAGGCCTAGGCGCCAGAATGGCGCAGCTAGCGCAACCAGAGTCGCGTAGTATATTAGCGAACATTGTTTAACTGCGCGAGCAGACGAACCACAAAGACAGCGAGGGACAAGGACGGGCGCAGACAAGGACTGCGCCCGTCCTTGTCCCTCGCTGTCTTTGTGGTTCGTCTGCTCGCGCAGTTAAACAATGTTCGCTAATATCTACCAACTAACCCAACAACGAGTTCTACTAAACTATAAATCGCGTAGTATACTTGGGGCATGCCCACTTGTATGCCAGCGAGTAGGAGCAAGGAGGCGCCAAGACAGTATCGCCGTGCGCGTGGGTGCGTGGAAGAGCGTGCGCATGCGCATGGAGCAAGGAGGGGCGCGCCAATAAAGAGCTAGCGAGCGGGCTCATGCGAGCGCGCACCCATCGGCGACAAACTCTGTGACCTTGGACGGCTTCGCGTTTGACCTTGGACGCCTTCGCGCTCTTGACCTTGGCTCCAAATAGGCGAACAAATTGTTTGAATTTATTAAAAAAAAACAGGGATCACAATGTCTCGCTGGGCAAGATAATCTACGGTTTACTTGCGGGCATCCTACCGCTAGCATATTTCGTGCTTCAACCGTAAGGCACACTTCTTCGTGCTTATGTCGGAGCAGGAATATTACTGCCTATAGTATTTGCAGGACACTTGTAACCGCAACAGTGTAACGAAAGGTTATACAGTGCCTAACCGGTCAACGAACGTTGAGGTTCATTAAATCTCATATTGATGTAACGCCCTGTCTGCCCTATGTTAAATCAACCGCAACTGAAAGGAACGTTATAAGCTATACGTGTATACGGCGCCGTCTGCATATTGTTGCATGAACTTACTTAACACCACTCAGGTATTTTCTTGCAGTTAGGCAGCTATTTCGTTCTCTGCACTTCGATGATTCCTTCTCAACGTGTTGGCATCTGCAATCACAATTATGACATATTGTCGACTCTCTATTGAAGTCCTAACTTTACGCATAGCCACGGTCCTTTTCATTCTCTGTATTTCCTTCAGCTAAGTGGCGTTCAGTGTTCGCTTTCTACAGCATCTATAAAATATTTCAGTGACCACGCACAAACATTTGCTTGAAGCATCCAACGCATGTAAAAAGCCCGCGAATCGATTTCGACCGCTGCCGGTTTCCCTGTTATCACAGACACATATCAGACCAGGAGTCGTTTCAGCACTTCTTCGGAGTTTCTAAGCGACCGACCAGGTTAAATGAGTAGGTGCTGCGATCGCGGTGTATATCTCAAACAGGCAAATGCTTTGTATGTTCACGTCTGTCAGTTAAAGATCGATATGGTGGGTTTACCAAGAAAGACTGCAAGTCAATATGGCGATAAGAACGTCAACCAGCTGCGACGAGGTGCTGACATACATAGATCATGGATTTGTCGGTGTGGTGCACCTAAGTTGTGCAGTTCAACTAATGAAGGGAGTGAGTTTTTTTTTTCGTTTCATTTTATTGCGATACACGTGTAGGACGCTCCCGAGATTGTATTATGTCTTTCGTCCGGGTGGCCTATGCGTCCTTTAGCGATGTCCACATGTTCGCGTTTTTTTTATTGTTCTCAATGCGCTGATGCGTCCTGCGATGTAGTTAAGATATTGTTAGAGAGCTCTGCCATATCTATACACTGGGTGGACAGAGCTTGTGCATTATGCATTAGTTTGCTTCTGATGGCCTCTAAGCGAATCCAAACAGCTCAATCAAGTACAATCTCGTAAGCGTCGTCCTGTTGCTGATAAACGTCGTCGTACCCACGCCACGGTAGCTTAGCGACTATGGCGTTCCGCTCAAAGCTCGAGGTGGCTGGATCGATCACAGCCGCGGCAGCCGCAAGAAACGCTCGTGTGCTTAAATTTCTGTGCACATTGCAGAACCCAGGTGATTAAAATCAATCCAAAGCTCTCTCAATACCGCGCGCTTTATAATCAGATCGTCGTTTCGGCAGTAGAAGCCTCGGAAGTAACTTAGTTTTCCTATAACTTCAACGCATCTCCAGTGAAGGAGAAATGAAGCGAGGACAGTGGTTAAATGCAAGACGAGAAGTAAAACGCGCTGTCGCCACTGACAAAAGCATTGAGGAAAGAAAATCTTACTCGGAAGCGAGGCGAGAACGTGACGCCTCCACAAAGACTACAGAAAACGGAGAATTGAAAGTGATCCGATATGTTTAAGGGCTTCGTAGAAACAGCTCCTATGTGGTAATAAGGCAGCTTACTTTCTCACTATAGAGACAAGTGTGGAATAGATTTTATGAAATGCAAGCTGTAAACCAATGAATTTTCCTGAATTCCCCGGGGAAATGAGCAATTTTATGCGTTGTACTATGTGATCGCCTTTACAACGCCTGTGAATCCTCCAGTCGTGGTGTACTTCAGGTGATGTCACTCAGGCCATTGCCTGACAACCAGATCAGCATTTGGCGTTCTCACGCGGCTTGAAACGGGCTTCTCGCCTTGTGAAGTGGTTTCGTAGCCGTCGCAAAGGCTGTGCATCTAAACGTGATCAGGCCCATCGCGCCCTACTAACCTTTATGGAACTAACTTAGGTTCACGCTTGTAGCATGAACATTCAACATTCTGTAGTAGCGTAACCTTTAGTGACCGGCCCTACTGTGTGTGATCAGTACTGTACCCTAATGCTTCTTCCTTCGAAGATGGGAGGTGGCGGGTTCAAACACCTTATAGTGTATATTGTGAACCGACTAACGGTGAAATGGTGATTACGTGCAGCTTTACTTGGCGTCTCATCGTGGAGAACACAATTAGCTGCATAGCGAACTAGCCATGGAAGTGGTTGATAATTGTGGAGGCTGTTCGACGCGGCGTCACTTTAATTCCGGCTTCAGAGTTCTACTTTAGTCTTTAGATTTGTCCTGTTGCAGTGTCCTGTTGCTCTCCTTTCCTCTTTCCTTTTTCCTCCCCTCCTTCCTATCTTCTATTTCTGTGTTGCTGTCACCTCCCTTCAGAAGAGTAGGCAGGCGTTGTGCCCCTTCCGGTGGCAGTTGCCAGCCTGCTCCTTGCTTTCCCTTTCCTAATACCTGTGTATATGTGTATATGTGTTCAAAAATAATATGTTCAAAGTGCCCCATAACATGAATCTCTACATTACAGCACCTGTCCCGCTCACTGATGTTTAATGCACGCTGGCCGCGGCAAACTCGCCCTTAAAATCTACTCTGATTAACGCCGCGTTAAATTTCAGCAGTTTTGTGTTACTAGGCTGGCTGGTTCTCATGCAAACATTTGAGACAATAAAACATCTGTGTTTCCTCCACTTTTTATTTCTATTTGCCGCTAAGGGGCCGTATGCCTTATGGAATGAAATTGTTGAGCGTTGGATAATTTCCAGTTTTTTGTCTGACGTGTAAATGAAAAAAAAAACATTGTAGAACTTAGATGGTCCACCAAGGCAAATGGCCAATGATGAATTTTATGGAGAAATGTCTAATAACTGCAAAGTGAAAATTTTGTCATTCTATGAAAGTTACCACTTTCATAGAATGTAGTTTTCCGCACAGTCCGCATGCTGCGAGGATTGAGTTCTTCTTAATAAAATATCACAGTTTCCATAACGGTGAAGCAGTGAATGCGATACGAACGTGTTAGAATATTACATGAAGTGTAATCCTCGAAGCTGAAGTGTCAGTATGAATTGAAGTAAACGTAAGCTGACTAAGGGAAAACAACCTGTTGTGCTAGGCGTCCTCTGTTTGAATCCTGCTATCTGACCGTTCCAGTTATGTTTATTAATTAAAGCCAACGTCTTTCTTAGCGACTTTTCCATTACTTTTCAGTGTCATGTATGATTAATACCTCTTTCAAGTTACATCGTTTTCAGGTTTGAGCTCTGTTATTGTTCCGCACGTTTAATATTTAAGTCTTAGAATATTAAAGGTAAAAGCGCATGCGCTGCAGTGTTTTGTTTTATGACATATTTGTTTGTGGGCTGCCATTCTCGAAATTCAGAGGAATATTTTTTTCTAGAATGTAAGACCTGGTATGACGAACTTTATCTTTGAATTGTGTGGCAATATAACTAGCACGGACCGCATGTTATATAGCATGGAATAGCATATAGTATACATACATACCTAAATATATATAAACAACATCACCAAGTGGATAAAAAGTTATCTTACAGGTCGACGTCAATATGTATGTTTCAAGAACTACTCTTCTGATTTCGGCGATGTGCTATCTGGCGTCCCACAAGGAGCCGTTTTACCTCCTATCCTCTTTCTTCTTTTTATCAATGATTTACACATTAATACTAACGCCACAGTAAGAATGTTTGCAGATGACTGTGTTATCTACAAGGAAATAACCTGTCGTGATGATCAGATAACCTTAAACAGTGCACTTGAAAATATAACTCAATGGTGCCAAACGTGGCAGATGGTGATTAACACAGAGAAAACAGTTTGTATGACTGTAACGAATAAAAGAGCGCCCATGAACTACCCGTATTATTTACAAGGACAGATGTTAAAGAAAGTAGAAGAGTATAAATATTTAGGCGTTATAATTTCATCAGATCTTAAATGGGACAAGCAGGTAACATATATTGTTAATAAATCACTGGCAGTTCTATACTCGTTAAAACGCTCGCTCAGATCCGCATCAATAGATACTAAACGCTTAGCATACGTGTCACTAGTTCGCTCTATACTGGAATATGGAATAGTCTGTTGGTTTCCCTTCCGTAAGCAGTGCATAGCAAAATTGGAGAGCGTACAAAGGAAAGCGATTAGATTTATTTTTAATAAGTATCGCCGTCTTGACTCCCCCACAGAACTATCAAGGCGAGCTGAACCTCCCACTATACAAAATCGAGCTCGACTACTTCGTCTTAAGTTTCTTTTCCTTCTCCTTAATGGTAGCACGAAAATCAATACGAGTGACTACTTGCTACAGACAGATACACGTAGTTCTCGAACAAAACACACCAAGCACTTAACAGAATACAGATTTTACAATGACATATTTAGGTACTCATTTTTTCCACATGCAATCCGTGAATGGAACATGTTGCCCGATGACGTTGTCACCTGTACATCACTCGAAACTTTTATCGCCAAGTTATCAAACTATGTTCTGTAGCTACGACCTGCACACAGGTGCGCTGCGTCGTACAATGGCATTCTAATTCACTTAGCAGTGTCTTGTATTCTGCCGTAACATAAACACCTGCTGAATCTTGTCTTTTGCGCATTGCACATAAAAAAAATATTTTCTTTCCTTGTTCTCCTGTGTGCTAAACCTTTCATCATGGCGTTAAGTACCATTTTTCCCCGCTCCTGTTATAAAAATTGTGTAATAATTATAGAGTGCATATGTACTGCTTTGTACACCCAAACTTATCTATGTCTGCACCTATACTTGAACTGTGTTCTCTTGAAGATGTATCTTACCCCTTTCCTGCAACAGCCTCATATGTGAGGCTAGCAGTATGTTCAAATAAATAAATATACGGAACCTCACCCGGCGCCGATGTCGACGGCGTGAATTCGCTTGGAATGTCCATGTTATTGCTGCTGAAGTAAAACGCGCAATCAAATGATCAGTACGTAGGGGAAATTATACGACAGGAAAATGTTAAAACATTTCGTGGCATTTGTTGTGGAATGGAATGCTTCGCATTAACTTATATTCCCATGTTGTTTAGAATCTCGGCAATTTTTCGTTTTGGTAAGATTCAGTGTAACATGACGCTCAACTTCGGAACAGCCGTCAATTCTCCTTATAGAAGACTGTGACTGTAAAAAAAAAAGAAACATTAGTGAAGGCTCTAGCGTTCAAATTATGGTTACTGCTCGTAGGAGTCCCAATGTCTTAATAGTTCCTACTTTCTTTTCGCAAGTAAGACGTTTCCATCTTTAGCGGTTTGCCCAGTGTTACCGTGTTTCAAAACACAACAGACTTTGCAATCTTCTCTCCCGATTGCCATTTCTCAGTTGTTTTCTATACCCTTTTACTTTAACCTATAGCAATGTTTCCTCACGCGCTTGGGTGTCGCTCATGTGTATTTGTTCAGAGTGCCAGCATCGAGTAGTTCTAATGGATTGCGCCAACTAGACTTTACTGGCAAGCACTTTACATAATTCGTCCACGTACGAGCGACGCCTTAAACGAGAGCGTGACGGACACGACCCGTACGCGAGAACGCACGATGAATCTTCGTATTATCTTGATCACTTGAGGGAAGCCGTGCGGAAAGGTGCGCCATGAAAATAAAGCGTGCAATGGACAGTACACTGGGCCGCCCAACATTTCCACTCCAGGCAGTTTGTTTCACAAGTTAGGTGTTGTGTGCCATCGGTGTTTATTTGCTGAAACAGCTTAGGTGACTCGCGGAGACCGGTCACATCAAGTTTTCTAAGCATTGAAAACACAATTTAGAAGCGTATGTGAGCCCCAAAGGCTAAAACAGCTAAAAGAGACTCGCCAACCAATAGAGCCATACATACATAACGACCAAACCACGGATCTAAACAAAGACAACAAGGTCTTTATTTTTAATGCGATTTGCGTTCTTGGAGAGCTTCACAAATTTTTTTAGGTATGTTTGCTTCTAACCTCTCTGACGCCTCAACTTGGGCAGCTGAATAAGAGTCACTGGATGTTGTGAATCAGAGAGAGAGAGAGAGAGAAAGGCAAAGGAAAGACAGGGAGGTTAACCAGAGATTATCTCCGGTTGGCTACCCTGTACTGGGGGAGGGGAAAGGGGATGCGATAGGTGAGAGGGAGAAGGATTAAAAAAAATAAACTACACACACACGCACGTACACACAAACTGTTTCTGTGGGCACTGTCACGCAGCCCGCAAAGGCGTTCCTACTGTGATGCAGTGCAGTGCAGTGCAGTGCAGTGTGATGTGGTGCAGTGTGAATCACTGTTGCCCGTATAGACAACAACGTGGAGTAATGGGTATGGGCATCTAGGTGTATGTCACTGGGCATTTGCCCATTCTCGGTCACTTCCTCATGATGGTCATGTAGCTCACTTCGTAAAAAAAATCCTTTAAAACGTCTCCGCTATTGGGCTGAATCGAATACACGTGACACGGGCTCCTCGAGCACAGGAGCCCGACCATTCCTCTTGCTGCGCCACGGATGCGCGTGGGTCGCGAGCAAACAGTTCTCACCTGCTCGTACGCACTGGAGCACCGCGCATCACGGAGGTCACACGCGCACCTTCCGATGCCACTGCTAGATGGCGCAGCGTGCAAGAAGGGATTGCGAGAGGGTTGCCCAAATACTGATCTCATTAGTGTCGACACGCATCGTGACATGGGTATCGCGAAAATCTTTTATAAGGATACACTTATGTAGCCCTGCCTGAACCAGGAAAAAAGAAAAGGCTGCACCATTCAAATAATATGGCTAATCTTGAAAGTTAACCGAACCAAAGATAACAAGAAATCCGAGGAGAGTTAAGCACTGCCTGTGAGCTGTGAATGGGAATACATTACTGTCCGATTTAACACCGCTGAGTGGTCATTCGAGTTTTGAATTACTCGCGGGTAAGCGAGCACATTCATACGCTTGGTGCGCTTTGATTTGACCTTACCGTGGCGCTGCTAGAACGCAGGTGACAGCTTGTGTGGTCAAGGAGCGCACGGGTAACAGAGGGTTCCGAGAGTGAGAGCGAGGGTGACGTGGCGTCGCTGCGACGCTCCCTCCCCTCATCCAACACCTGGTGCGCTAGCGAAGTAGTAGGTGTGCCCTTTCTGCCGCTCTGTTCGGTTGAGACGCGCTTGTGATGTGGCGCTGCAGTAAATGCAATTTTACGTGCCGTTTCGCTGCTACAGGCAACAGACGCTGACTTTCCCCCCAAATGGGCCATTTGACGCGTTCGCATCAACAAGAAAATAAAAAAGAAACCAGCAAGCCTCGGTCTTCCCGCAGCGAAGTGTCGTTATTCCGAATACACGAAAACGTAATCAGTCACAAGCCTGCCAAAAAAGATGCTGTTTGAAATTGGCTGTCACTAAAGAACCTGATCTGGCGCGACGACCCTCCGCCTCTCTTAAGTGGGACAAACTTCATTACACTCCAGATTTGAACTCACTGAACGCACCTATAAAACCAGCCATAAAAATATGCAGATACGGTTGAGTTTAGTGATAATACCCCAGTGCGGGTGTTGACGGTTTCATTAAACTTGACGGCGCACCTTTCGTCCCTCAATCTATAGAATTCGTTTCGCCAGGGCGCGGGCATTTCACCGCCAAACACTCCCAATTGGAACTAATTGAATGCACCCATAAACCAGCCACAAAATTATACGGATACAGATGGGTTTATGATATAGTGCAGTGCGTGTGTCCCTCCATCTATAGGATTTACTTCGCTTTCCTGGCCACATCCTTGTGGAGTACAATGGCTTCACGAAAGCTGGGCTATTCACTGGCGCAGATGCCAGTGCACAATGCACGAGAGAAGTAAGTGTCTGAGCATGAGATACCATCGTATTTCTGTGTTGTTTATTTAGTTACTGACGATAGTGGCCCTATTATTCAATTCTGGACGTTCTTCTTTCCGTCGTTTCAAGCATCGAGACAAGCTCGGATGAACGTGAGAGCTTGAAGCGAAGAAAGAAGTGTCAATACATCTGCAGTGCATCATGGGATGCGCGGAGGCCCATAATTAGGTTGGCGCAGAGAAGTGTGTGTCCCTTGCTTGCTCTTTCGGGCTAGCCCAACGGACTGCGCAAAAGCAAGAGAGGATTGCCAGACGATTATGGCAAAAAAAAAAAAAAACAGGCATGCCTCTTTCAACATCCGTAGTCTGTCTGGAGATTCTGTTGTGTTACTTCAATATGAGACTCATAGGACGTACCCGCTGTGTGGACTGCAATAATTGACAATGACGCTTCCCGCGAAGAGCCTCGGTGCTTGTCGCTGCCTTTGCAGAGAAATCGGGAAAGGCTCCATTCGCACTCAATTGAAGGCTCTCCCTCCGAATTGCTTCGGAGCGCGTAATTTCATTAGTTCTTTGCGATGTTATTGCGAAACAGTTTTGGTGTAGAACAGCCTTCGGTGCCATACAATGTGCCCCCCAAAATTTAATATTACACTCATGATGTTGTTCCACATAAGTTTGGCTAAGTAAGCGGAAAGCTTTTGCTAATATTTTCCTATTACACAGTGGAACCTCAGCTGCAACGGGAGTAAAACTATAATAATGTTTCACGCCTCGCATGTTGGTTTCCTGACAACATGGTAGAGAAGTAGACGCTGTCAGAAGTGACAGCTTTATCGAGCCGCTGGCCCCCATGCAATGTAGGCCACAATGCAGGGAATGAGCAGGACATTCTTTTGTACACTCCATGAAGGAGAATACAGCGAATAAAAGTTACCCGAGTCCCCCGCATAGCGCTAATAGTTATTACATGCAGCACGTTTCAGGTAGCCAGTTATGTAACCTCGTTCGGGCCTTCGGAAAGTGTCACCAGATGGCTAAACATGCATGTGTAAGGTACTGTCCCTGTAACACTAGTGTAAGGAGAGAAATTGTGGGTCCGAGTCGAGTGTGCATGTGGTGCGACACCGTCAAGATGACGATCCGAGGATGACAACGTGACGGTGATGGCTTGTCGACAGTGACGACGATAGTTTGGTGACAGAATAACAGAATAATCCCCGAAATAATCACAAATCTCCATTCGAATCACCAAAGAATCGCAATGGACGACTGCGATGACAATGCCATTACTATGGCGCCATGGGGTCCTTATTGGCGTTCGGTGGGAAATGTGTTCCTCTCCCCGCCTATATCTTTGCAGACGTGGTGACGAAACAACCAAGGCAGAGCGATAACTACGTAGATACCCCAAGGTTGCTTACAGGGACAAACGATGCTTGGTATCGAGCGTTTACAATTACAAAACCTACTGCATTTTGCAACAAGAGCAACGCCACACAAATTTTGGGAGCATCTCTCTGATGAGTCGTTGTTGCACAACACGACCAGAGAGCTCGACCAAATAGTGAAGAAAGGCGCCTCAGCTAAACATACCCTATGGTGTTAATAGGAAGACCAACGACAAGTGAAAAATTGCACCGAATGGGCCACAACAAGAACAAAGCACAGCGATTTCCCTTATTGTCATTTTATATTTTTCATTTTCATTGTTTAGCTTCGTTAATAGCCGCGGAAGTTCACTGAGCAGGGAATTCCGAAACTTGCAGCACGTGCCTGCGAGTTATTTGGGCGCTCAAAATAAGACATATGTTGCCTTTCCATTGTTCGCTTTTCATTCAGTGGTTAGAGCGACCGACACATAGTCCATACTGGTGTTTTACATGGTGATTTTGTCCAGCGTACCTGCTTTTATATGCGAAAACCGGCTGAGATGTGATGCAATTTGGAATTCCCACTTTCCTCTAAAAGTGAAAAAGAATGGCAGTGCATTTCGAGCTAATATATAATGACGGTGCTTTGTTAGTGAAAACGGAGCACGGTTGCCGAAGTTCTTCGGTGCATACGTGAGCTATTCCGAAGTGGGGAATTGCGTTGTTAAGGCATGTAAACTGCACTGAATGGGACGTTGCCAGATGGGCAACGTCGATTAAAAAAGGAAGGCGGTACAAATGTTCATCACTGTATGAAAAAAAATAATGCGTGTATCTGAGCCTGATAACCCCAATGTTGTAGTTTCTTTCTGCCTTTGTTGCGTTTTTTTTTATAAAACCCTATCGAAGAACCCTAAAATCTCTGTTTGGTTCACGGAGAATGTATCGTATGCCTGTATTATCTGCAAACAATTATCAAGTATCAGGTAGGTGATGTAGTAACACACGACATCCCATGGAGTTAGTGCGAGAATTACAATGTTGCTGTGCCAGGTATCTGTAGATTTTGTACCTTTGTGGGAGTACGAAGGCCGCTACTGACGGAAACCATTACCTTTCCCCTCTGTTTTAGGGCAATCTGCTAATCAAGCTAAATACAATCATCTATTGCTCCATCAGTTTATTTACTATATGCTTTTTATCTAAGCGAAGTAGCCGGCCTTACTCAGTTTCTTCCTTGTGTAGTTTATGAGAGCAGTTCTATATACACTTTTATTACCATCTCTTTTTGATAATATATCAAACATCACGTAAAATATTGGTTAATAGAATAGTAGTTTTGCTAACTGCTTCTTTTTAAAAACAATTAGAGATTGGAACCAACTCCTTGAATATGTAGTAAGCATAACCGATAACAGCGTCTTTCTTTTTCCTCGTTATAACTTGTGACGTGTATTATAACTTTTTATTGGTTCGCAATTTATTTGCCTATTGTAACAGTTGCATAGTGATATGCTATTATTGTTATATTCTGCATTCTGTTGTCGTTTTCTCTTCTAGCCACGCGTTTAAAATGCCGGTTTTTTATATGCACCCTACTCCCCCTCCCCCTGCAGTAATACTATTACGATGTCGCAAAAACTTTCTAAATTAAAAAAATCTCTTTCTTTTATTTCGATCTGTTTAGCTATTTCTGTGTAGCTTGACAGTGTTACTCCCGTGATAGCCCGATCAATACCAGTATACTCAAGTGCAACACAAAAGAAATCTAAAAAAGCAAGTAGATGCAGAAAGTGCCTCTGAACTGCAGCAGTGAAACAAGAAAATAAATCAGTAATTGAAATAATGGCAGCCATCTGAGGGTGTCATTCTGTGCTGTTTTCAGGAAGCAATGAACGAAACCAATTTTTGTTTGCCAAGAGGGAATACGAGCATTATGACAGCAACAAAATAAGATTGATTGGAGGAGCATCCTTACTCATTCAATCTTATGACACTTGCTCGAATACGAAAACACGTAGCGGGACACGGGTTGACACAGTATAGACAGAGAAAGCGATCATGCCTCTATTTCACAATTAGCGATTACACTGGACATATACACTGAATCGCGAGCATTGAACAAATTTAGCTTGCCGCATACAACATTTCATCCCACGTTCTACCAATGACTATGGGATTACTGACTGGTGATAGCGCCTCAATCCTACATAATGGTACACTACTCTAAAAGGGAGACGTTTCTCTACTGATAAACGTTAAGTTTTATCGACTCATACCATTAACTGACGTCCTAGATGTTCACATTAGCGTCATACACCCCCAATGTAGAGTGATAGACTAATCAAATCAAATTCAGATTCCACAAACTGAAATCTTTCTTACCAAATGCTGACCCCGACAATGTTTACAACTTTCGCCTGGCCATGACTAAAAAAAAAATACCAATGCATTAGGGCGTCAAAAATAAAATGCTAGGCGTTTTCTTCGCACCTCGGAAGTGTTTTTGACAGCGTGTGCTGGCTTCGGGCTTCAAAACATGTCGGAAGATGCGGCTGAAGCTTTGTGAAGAGCCGCGTACCTTCGGAGCATAGCTCGTTCAAACTTGGACGTGGTCGACTCAAACTCGGCATTATTCACAACACGAAACGCGGAAGCTCGCATGTTGCCTTTCAAGCCTCGAGGGCTTTCGCAGTGCCCTCGATGCGACAGATCGAAGCACACGTTTCGCTTTTGTGTGTGTGTACATTTTTTTCTTTCAAACTTCATGTTCATGTTACCATCACGAGAAGCGCATGCTTTTCAGGGAAAATTCAATAGCGAGTCTGAAACTGATTTATCCGCGCTGACGCTCCATTGTCGAGTCACCGTACGTGCTTCTGTACCATGAAAAGAAGCTCTGCACACAATTTGCTTCTTTTTCTCCGGGTCCAATACACAGTAAGAAAGTGAAGAGAAAGAGAAGTGATAACTGAAAAGCAGGGAGGTTAACCAGGCTGAGCGCGGTTAACTACAGTACACTGAGAGAAGCTGGGAAGAGCTGAGTCTGCAAGGTCAGAGAGCAAGTTAACGTAAAAAAAGGACAGATTCCGAATGTCCGGTTTGCTACCCTACAACGGAGGATGAGAAATACGACATCAGTGCTAATTTTTAGTACAAACCAAGTCCTCGAAGACATTGGTGGTTGAACTTTAAGAAGTATAGCAGTCAGCAGTCGAGGAATGTCAGAATGCCGGACGGCGGAAAGAAAAGAGAGCCTGGTATTTCTAGTGCCTCTGTGGTTTCCCTGGTCAGCTTGTCCGTGGAAAACGAATAAACTGATTAGGTAGAAGAACGCCCAAGTTACCACGGGACCTTGGTGTTCCCTTTGACCAATTAGTTATGAAGAAACAAAACAAAGAAAAGAATGCTGCCATTACTCGTGACGCTGGACTCACGGCTTAGATAGATTAGCCCTACGGATTTGCCCTTTCAAGGAAATATGGAACCCCGCATCGAGCAGGAAGTGTAGTCAGATATTGCAATGGACAGTGATCATGTCCACTCCACTTGCTGAAGTCAGCATGTCGGTCACAGCGGAGACCAGTCCGCCTGAGCAAGGGCTCTCGGATGTGTCGCGTGCCTTGACAAGTCTACAACAGTTGACACACGTGGATGTCTTGTGCCAGGGTCGCATAGTTGTACCAGGTCACGTCATACTTGATGAAGCGTTTCCACTTGCCTGTGATGGCAACGATGGCTGCTGCCCCACCCCATCGCCTTCTTAGGAAAACTTCCTCCACCCTTTTGAAGCTACAGGAGAGAGAGCGGGAACGGGGGAGTAAGAGTGCATATGTTATTGTCGGAGTTAATTGTTTGAATGCTAGGCTAAAGATAAACGAATATGGTACAATAGGAGTCGGGGCATGCTTGTTCTTGTTTTAGGGTGTTTTACTAACTGCCATGGCATTTACAGGGCCAGTGCTAGGTCCTCAAACCCAGTGTAGAGGAACTTTGAACAATGGATCATTTCGAAGCTTATATGCATCTTTTAGCAAAGTAATGTGCCTTCACTGACTCGCTTTGGCTGTTTAAAGGCACTCAGTGAATCGGTGTACTTGGATGACGCCAGATAATAACGTTCCGTGTAAAACTAAAGCATCTGTGTACAAAACGCATTACGCCAAGGGAACATCAATGCACAGCGATACTCTAGGCTTAGGTTTATTCTTACAGCCGAGCCCAGTTCTATCCAAGAACATGGACAAATTGACTAGAGAGATCATAAGGTATTCGAGATGCACACTAGTAACAAAATTTGTGTGAGCTGCGCAGCTATTATTTTGTCAAAAAATTAAATCCTGTATCTTTCGTGGTAGCCACCGGTGACAGAGTGTATGGCCCTAGTGCAGTTAGGCTGTGTGTGTGTCTTTTTTTTTTAACTTGAGCTATATGTATTGACCGCAAGCACGAAACGAAAACTTGTTATTAGCGCTTTGTTCTCGTGTTCTTCATTGTCGCTTACTACAGATATGCAGATCAAGCCTACATCCTAGAATCATTGTGAAGCAAAGATTTACTCAAACCGGTGTGCATGAAAATCCTCTACAACTAATTACGGTGCGTTCAATTGTGTTATCTTATATATTGCGCAACCTGTAACCTCATTTAATATTTGTGGTTATCCAACACAATGGTCAGAACTGTGGTATTCTACAATTTTTGTGCTTGTGCACCACACCGCTCAGAAGTTATGACGAAATGCGTACACCAAATCAGGCCGATGCGCAGCGTGAGACTTCAATGGAGCTATCTCGTGGGGGTCAAAGTCGTAGGTGGTGCTTCTCTAGGGACGAACGGTAATGACAGGTTTATACACACATCTAATGTGGCACGTATCTAATTCGATTTAAGAATTCTACCTGATATGCCCCATTGGTACTTAACCTATTCTTGAAGATTGGCCAAACATGGGGACACACACCCAGGTAAACATGCCGATTGAGTAAGTATATTAAAGGGCTATATAATAAATTTTCTGCTGAGCATACCTAACTGCTTTATTAAGACATTGTTGGTTGTAGAGCTATACCTACTAGCAGACGTTATATATTCGGTATTTATGTAGGAATTTACTTTTTTTCTTACGCAGAAACAAGGTACCTGCAGATGCTGACAAGAGCCATTCCATGTTCATCAACACCTTTGTGAACAGAACTCCATCGAATATCCTACCTAGATATTGAAAGAAGAGGTCGAACAATCATGGTGGCTCTATACGCACCCTCCTCATGCCCAAGGTAAGTAAATTTATCCTGTTTAAAACGCGCGTCCTGATCTAAGGCGTGAAACATTGGAAAGGAAAGATGGAAAATAACCAATGGCTGTTTATAAATAGAGATGCGCAGTCATCGCTCGCGTTTCTTCAGGAAAACTCTTCAACGTTTCTCGATTTCTCGAGACTGAATCAAGAAGCGAAATTCGGTGATATCTTACTCCGCGACGTTCTTTCACGTCATATGGTAGAATTGCCACATACTGCAATATTTGTGTACAAAATACGAGAAATTCTGCCTTGTCATCTTCGGGAACTCTTCGTAATGCACAGCAGCAGGAAACTTGCGGGGTAAAAAACTTTGACATGACGTGTATCGCCGCTGTATACTTCCCACGCACTCGGTATACACCCAGTTCATTGGCGCTATAATAATAATAATAATAAAAGCCTTTTACATAGAATACTTCAGTTCGTGGAGTTGTATGTCGTAAGTGCACGAAAGCCTGCAATGCTTTTCATGTTCGGGAAAAACTTCTACGTTGCCTTTGCTTAGCAGACGCCTTTGTCTGTATCGGACATGTCAGGATGTCAACTAGCGTGCTAGGCGTGTGGCCTGGGAAGCATGTTTTTCTCTTGGCCACTGTAAGTCGGTTGGTTCATTATGACTGATTCTGGCCCCGGCAAATGCACTGTCGGTTAGAACCAAAGCTTGCCATTCTTCTTTCACGTTTTGGCCATCACGAAAAAACTTGGGCCCGCGTTCTCAAAGACACTTGCCTTCCAAACAAGATTATAAAGTTCTCTTAGAATTTACCATGGCTTTTTCACGCGTTTATGGGAATCATCATTCTCTTGATGTAGGACGTATACTATATTTTGCTTTTAATATATTACTGCCATCTCACATTTCTACGCATAGCTTATGGCCGACCAACATCGTCTATTCTCCTTTTTTTGTTCACTCCAGGATTTGTAAATAACCTGTCCTCAGACGCAAACTTAACGGGCTCTGTTTAATGTTCTGCTCCTCAGTTAAAAAAAAATAGTTCTGGAAAAAAAAAAAACCCACACACTCTGCACCTCATTCTCGTCTTCTATGCTCCCACCAATGCTACTTTTTCGTCGTTCTTTCCTCCTCCCCAATGTATGACGGTGGTGGTGTGCTACCCACCCACTTTCTAACCTATCTTTGCCCACCACATTGTCTGCCTCGTCTAGGAAGCATCGCTAGTCCGCCATTGTGTGGGAACGCTGCTCTAACCCGTGGGTTGAAAGCCTTGGAAAATGCAAGGACAGCCTTATTGGAAGGTCTTAGCGGCACGGAAGCAGACGACGAACCTTAGCCCGGACGTCTGCCCCGTATATAACGGGGCCCTGTTCCCTTTACACGGGCATCCTCTCGTTAACTCCTTGTTGTCATCATTTGTCAAGACGTTTTCTTCCGTTTTTCGTCCCCTTATTGTCCGTAGTCTGAGACGAAAATGGGTTATACTGCGTGCTGGTGCGTTTACTATCTTAGATGACTAATATAAAGCGACTTAAGAGAAAATGATCGCCTTCGACCAAAAAAAAAGAACTTTTTAGAGAACCGGTATCCCAGTTGTCACGATCATCGCGAAAGCCATTAGTGGAGAATTGTAACTTTTTGGGAACATTTTAATTATCTAATCCACGCGCTTTGGAATGAAAACCGGCAAGAAATGAAGAACAACCTTTCGCTCGAAACTTCTTTTCGAAAACAATTTCGAGTAGGCGTGGCGTGCATTCGAAGTACTGAATACGAATCGACAGTTATTCTAATACGGCACACTACCCAATCGCATTGGAAGAGGAACTCTTAGGTGCTTTCGAATATTCGAATCGAACGCACGTTTTGCAACAACCGAAAACGAAAGTACTGATACTCTTGTCCGTTTGCTAAACGAAGCATTGCAAACTGTCGAAGGGAACAGCAAAATAATTTGAAGCGATGCAGTAACCAAATTGCTAATGCAAGCTTTATTTTTAGTGTACGCGGCCGAGGACTACGTGGCAAACTTTTGCTTGTAGCCGTCGTTTAGTGTATTTAAGTCTAGTCGTGATAGCAGTTTTATTTTTTATGCCGAAACTTATAGTGTTTTTCTCGCGACAGGTCCTCTTACACGTGTCCATGGCACGCAAGCCCTTCAGCAGCTTCTTTCTTTCAGTCAAGGAATGGTCACTGAGGTGGTCGGTTGGATGATATGTTGGCATGTCGGTCTGTCAATTCTGGATCTCACATGAAAACTGTCCCTTCATACACAGCAACCTAATTGCATTCTTGTTATGCAACGCTGATCTGAGGAGACAGACAAATTCATACGAGGGCCCGACAAGGAAATCGATCTTGTCCGCAGATAACATACGTACGACTCTCTTGCGAGCTCCCACTTGCGCAGACTTCGCTATCTAGGTCCCTGCTGGCCTGTTATCCATCCACGAAGAGACACGTGGCCCCTTAGCTCTCTGCCAGCTTATATCGAACGCGTACAGATTGAAAAGAGAAAAAGCTACAATGACAGCGCGTGGAGTGCTGCGTCTGTCCCGGCTCTTACGCTAAGACTAGGTGAGACCCAATTCGCTGGCTCTAGTGTTGACACACGGAGCTAATAAAGCAACGTGGGGACCTCAGTCTTAAAAAAGTAGAAAAGAAATATTCTTAACGCTTCCTTCTCGCGTGTGCCAGTGTACGTAATGTCTTTATTATTTGCTTAACTCTGTGTTGCATAAATTAAAGTTTAGCCAATGAAGGAAAACGAAAAACGCTGCCGCGATTCTTTCTGCAGTCACGATACTTGTCCCACATGGTCACTGTAGACAAGAAGGGATTATGTTTGGCTGCGCTTGTGCAGCGAGCTGTCTAGGTGTAAGCGAAAGCCGAAGGACGTAAGTAAGAACGAATCTAGTACCGTGCTAACAGACAATGGCCAAATAAAGCAAACACAGGCACCGGTCACGCGGGCTCTACGAGGAACTACTTGATCCCAGGCACCCTATATGTCTCAGCGGGTTCCAGAGCACGACAGCTTGCTGAGAGACATCTGCGAGCACCGCTTCAATTTAGCGACCGTGGAAACTAGCGACCTCTGAGATGCTCCAGTGAGAAGGTGTGCACCGGAGAAATTTTTCCTAACACGGTATAAGGAATGCAGTTTTCGATTAACACTGAACTAAGCTTCCTGCTATGTACATTGCGTGTCGAATATGAATGCTGTAAGTTATTGAATGAGCCGGTACAAAGAGATAAATGCGTATTTCATATCCTCGGAATGCTGTGCGTCACCTGTCACTTAAGCGCTTAAACATGTCACGGCAAATGCTTTTCTCTACAAGTAAATTATTTCATAACTGTGATGGCTGTGTCGCTGCACCAGATGTCGCACAATAAATCGACTGCGATAATTAAGGAGCTTATAGTAATCTGCTGAACTTCCTCTGGGGTGTCGAATATTTCCGCTGCTATACTGGCGCAACGATATAAAGTATTAATAAATGGTTCGAGAAACGCGGGGTAATTACGCATCTTAATTAGTTCCGGTAAAACTGTGAGTTATACAACCATGAGTTGGAGCCCATTCATCATAGCGAAATTGCAGAGCCATCAGAAAATAATTGGTGGTTGCAAAGCCTTATGCAACTCATCCTCAGTTTTTCTTTCTGTTTTCGGAAGAGGACTTGTCAATTTTTCTTTTTAATAACTCGAATCGTCGCTGCTGTGAACACCCCTCGACTGTGAAAGGAAACAAAGCGTTAATCGCAGGAGGAGTTCTCTTAATTACAAATTGAACGCCAGGATTCTGTGCTTTGTCGTTACAGAAGGTCTGACCCAAGACGTCGTAAACGAATGATCGCGGTAAAGTGCTGCAGCAGTATTAGCATTATGTACAATTAACAAGTGGCAAGAGCATCGCGATAGGTCAGTGTTCGCAACTGAGGCCACAGCCTGCACTTAGCATAGCGGCGGCGCTAACGCCTGTTATATGGTGTAGCCTCATTTACAACCTCATCAACTTGCCTAGCAATTGGAGCCTTACGCTATAACGCTTCCTATAAAGCAAATTCTTGAGCAGCACCACTAATAAAGATTAATGTTCCCGTGCATCTGAAAATCTGGTGGCGCCGTCCACTTTGTTGCCCGTCACACAGGACTCTCGCCCGAAACTCGAAGACCGATGCATCGAGCACACTATCGTGTCAGCGTCAGCGTTAATTATCGTGCAGCGAGAGTTGAACGACCTTGTTTTATGCACGTCGCAATCGTTAATTACATCACATTGGTAATACAAAGCATCCGCCCTCTCCTAGTGGAAACGGGGAACGCTTCCAGTATTGCAAGAAGCACGAAATGCTGACTGGCGGGATCCAAACAAGTAGCGGGAAGAACGAGCCGGCACGACGTTTATTCGGATTGACTGACGTGATAGTTGGTTCATTATCACAGAAAGAACAGCCCTTCAAGACGGGACACATAAGACACATCGCAGTGTGTGTGTCGTTCGTGTTTTGTGTCCTGTCTCGAAGCGCTGTTATTTCTGTGAAGTTTATGCACTCTTCTAAGCAATAGAAGTTTTTGCAGACGCGGAAAAACAGTACGCTTGGACTAACGTGATTTGCTGCACTCGTGATCACCCACTCGCCATGTGAGGGCCGCAGTTCAACGAAAATTAAACGGGCTTGCTATTCCTCCTGCTCTGTGTCCATATAGACCCAATAGTTAAGTGCCGCGGTTTCAGGCATGTTGTCTCGCAGAGTAACAAAATTGGATTCGTCTGACGATGCAGAATGAGAAACTTCGGTGGCCACTTCAGCCGGGTGTGTGCTCCTAACGCTTCTAAATAAAGAAAAAAAAATTGTGTAAATGGCGAGCATGCACATGAATACATGTCATGTTCTCCTGAATAGGGCGTTCGATTTCTCATTTTCGAGAGTGTCTCGCTTTCGCTGTTCCCCTGTCCGTTAAGTACCCATCATCCACTCCTGGTATCGTGAGTTCAAATATAGGCTTTCCGATACTTCTACAGGGTCCCATATTATTGTGAAATGCGAGCTTCTCATTTCTATTGTGTTAGCTTTAAGTGGTAAGACGAGTGATGTTACGTGAGATGTCTGTTAACCAGGGCTGTCATTCCAGGTTACTCCCCAAACAACGTGAAACCAATACGCGAAGAACGGCGAGGGCTGCTTCGGCAGAAACAGGTGCCCCTACGAAAACATCGGTCAGTGCTTCAGAGGCACTTAAACCTGGTAGAGCTAACTTTTTATGATATAGCTTGCTCAAATATGTCTGCCCACGTCATCGCTTTTGATTTCGTAGTATGGGAACTGAACGCAGAGAAACACTTGCGTGCGCAGACTGATACATATCAGGTTTTCCCGAGGGACGTTAGGCGTATCCTTTACTGCTTCTGTTTGTCGGACAGTTCTTTCATGGTGCTTAAGCTTCTTCTTTTGTATATTTACCGCCTGCTCAAACAAGCCCTTAGTTATTAGCCGGTCATTGTGGCGCTGTACCATATCAATTCATTGCCTCCAGGTTTCTTCAAATCAGCCTTGCATGCCTCCTCCCAACGGTTGTAGAGTTTATGTTTTTTTAAGGAAAGACGATAAGGAACCATAGGCAGAGTTTCTGGTGTTTCTGGCGGCCAGGTACGGCTACATCAAACGGAGAAGCCGTGTATCATCATTTGTTTTTGTTTTTTTCAATCAACAAGCCTTATCCAGAGCTGCATAAAAACAAACAAAAAAGAAACACGAAAAGCATTGTAGATAGCGGTAGTCCATCAGTGTCCAATTACTCTTGCCGAACTCAACCCAATGCGGTCTACGAAGACGTGAGTGTGTGGTCGATGCAAAGCTAAAGACAAACCGAAAATTATAGGTTGCTAAAAGAAAACCTAAATATCACTTTGGTGGACGCATAACTGGGATATGAACAAAGAGCAAGCTATTTGCAGTCTCTGCATTGAGTACAATGCAATCAAATAAACACCGAAATTAAACTCAAGGTGGTAATTCAGCTGTTCGTTCTTGATAGGAACTATTCCTTAAGCATATTGAACAAACTCGACAAATGCCATCTCGTAAAACGGCTTAAGCATATTTTTCACGATGCTTCTTTCTTATACAGACATCTTCGAGGAAAAATTTTATGAATAATATTAATGATGGTGATTTTAGTTTGTGGTGACGAGCGACCACGTAGACCGTCAAAGTATCGGGCTCTCGCAGGAGAGGAAGAACCGACACTCCGTCGCTTAGCGTAGCATTCTTTTTAATGATCTTCGGAACGCTAGCCCGCGCCGGAACGCGCCAGCCGCTCGAGCCTCGTGTAGACGCGAGCGTCCGCGTCAACTCTCGTGCGACGCCGATGCTGCTGCCGCTACAGAGGGCTCCCCCCCTAGAGAGGAGGAAAGTTCGACGAACGATGGAAAGTCCACGTGACGCGGCGTGTCTTCGCGTTGGTCTTGGGTGTCACGTGCGCAGGCGGCGACGAAGGATGCAGCAGGGTCGCGTCGCATACAGGTGGAGCTGATGGCGCGGGTACTTCGATGTAGGCGAGTTTGAGACGTTCCAGGGCAATTGTGTCTGATCGGCCGTTGACATTCACAACAAACGTCGTCGGACGACGCTCTAGAACACAATATGGCCCGGAGTAGTGTGGTTGTAGAGGCTTCCGCACGGCACAGTTACGCACGAAAACGTGGGTAGCAGAGCTGAGTGCGGGAGAAACGTACGGGGGCCTTGCTTCTTGTGAACGTGTAGGCACGGGGCGCATCTGGCTGAAGAAAGCTTGCAGTTCGGCTACGTAGTCGGCAGGGGATGGCATAGGCGTTTGGGGGGTGGCGACAAAGAAATCGCACGGAAGGCGTAGGTGGGTGCCGTAGACTAGCTCAGTACAGGAGCAACCTAAGTCGCTCTTGAGTGCGGCTCTGATGCCAAGTAAGACGAGAGGCAAATGCAGGACCCACTTCTCCGGCGATTCATGTGCCATAAGGGAGGCCTTGAGATGCCGGTGAAAACGTTCAACTAGTCCGTTGGACTGCGGGTGGTAAGCAGTTGTGCGAAAACGTGTCGTTCCGAGTAGTTTGAGTAGCTCGTTGAAGAGCGCTGAGTCAAACTGTCGACCGCGATCTGTGATTATTGTGGATGGGCAGCCGAACCTTGCTATCCACGTAGACACGAACGCTGCTGCAACAGTGGGCGCTGAGATATCAGATATAGGTGTAGCTTCTGGCCACCGTGTGTAACGGTCGATGCATGTCAGTATGTAGCAGTATCCTTTCGAAGGTGGAAGAGGGCCGACGAGGTCCAGGTGTACGGTGTCAAAACGAGCATCCGGTGGAAGAAAAGACTTGGCAGGCGGAATGGGGTGACGCTGGATCTTCGAACGTTGACATGACAAACAGCAGCGAACCCAATCGCGAATTTGCGCGTTTAGCCGAGGCCAAACGAAACGACTGGAAAGAAGCTTCTGTGTCGCGCGTATGCCAGGGTGCGACAGGTTGTGCATGGTTTCGAATAGGCGTCTGCGAAGGGATGCCGGAATGTATGGTCTAGGTGTGTCGTTAGAAGTGTCGCAGACGATGGACGTACCATCTGGGGTCACAACGACGTCTTCCAATTTCAGGGACGTTGACGAATTCCGGAGTGTGTGAAGTTCAGTGTCGTCACGCTGTTGACTGGCGAGTAAGTCGGCCTCGATGATGAAAGGTTCCGATGTCAACGTGGAAACGACATTGACACGACTCAGGACGTCGGCTGGAACGTTGTCGGTGCCCTTGATGTGGCGGAACGTTGTTGTAAACTCGGAGATGTAGGAAAGGTGTCGAATCTCGCGGGGCGAGTAACAGGACGCCGAACGATTCGCTGCGTGCACAAGGGGCTTGTGGTCCGTCAAGACAGTGAATGCACGGCCTTCGAGGAAATGGCGAAAATGCTTGATAGCCAGGTAAACAGCGAGTAATTCACGGCCGAAAACGCTGTAGCGGGACTGCGCAGGCTTCAGTTTCTTGGAGAAAAAAGCGAGTGGATGCCACTCATTCTCGATGAATTGCTGAAGAACGGCACGAACGGCGGTATTTGAAGCGTCGGTCATGATGGCAGTGGGTGCGTCTGGCTTCGGGTGTCTAAGCAGCGTGGCGTCGGCGAGGGCAGACTTGACTTTTGCGAAAGCGTCTGAGGCCTCTTCAGTCCACTGAAGCACTTGTTTGCGTTTGTTTACCAGGAGAGCGTCTAGCGGAGCCATAAGTCGTGCGCACTCGGGAATGAATCGGCGGTAGAAATTGACAAATCCGAGAAATTGGCGAAGCTTGGTGAGTGTGGTCGGTCGGGGAAGGTTTTCGATGACGCGAATCTTGGACGGCAGTGGTCGAATGCCGTTAGCGTCGACGATATGACCGAGGAACTCGAGTTCGGTTTGACCGAATTCACTCTTGGCGGCGTTGATGACAATTCCTTTACTGGCAAGGCGTGAAAACAACAACCGCAAGTGGTGAAGATGTTCTTCGGCCGAAGAGCTTGCCACGAGGAGGTCGTCAATGTATGCAAAAACGAAAGGCAAACCTCGGGTGACGGAATCGATGAAGCGCTGAAAAGATTGGCCCGCGTTCCGTAAACCGAAAGGCATGCGGAGAAATTCGAAAAGACCGAAGGGTGTGGTGATGGCGGTCTTGGGAATGTCTTCTTCAGCGACCGGTAGTTGATGGTAGGCGCGAACGAGATCGATCTTAGAAAAGATCGTCGCACCGTGCAACGCTACCGTGAAGTCCTGAATGTTCGGTAGAGGGTAGCGATCAGGAACTGTGACGTTGTTTAGTGCCCGGTAATCGCCGCAGGGGCGCCAGTCGCCCGTCTTCTTAGGCACCATGTGAAGTGGTGATGCCCAGTTACTGGAAGAAGGGCGGATGATGCCAAGTTGCAGCATGTGTTCGAACTCCGCGCGAGCGATCTTGAGTTTCTC